>NC_056734.1:547684534-547707034 GCF_019279795.1 Protopterus annectens | reverse complement strand
CATGTACAATAATGCAGCAAGAACGAATGCAATAAAGTACAAGGCAGCAAGACCAGATATGCACATTACTGCAGTAATATACACATGGTAAAATGAGCTCAGAAGTACATATGTGCAGTAATATTGCATGTGTACACTGCTGCAAAGTACAGCACACTAGGACCAGAGGTAAATACTGTTACAATGCATACTGAAATGAAGCACAAAAGGGACGCTTGTATACAATCACTACCGCATATTTGTATGAATCTATATATAGACTACAGACAACTCACTGAAAGACCATTTGTCTATAAGAACTCAACCAGGCAAAATATTGGAAAACACATTTCTCTAAATGACAATTTAAACTGAATTCAAAATAACTAAAACATGACAAAAATCACCAAGTATTCAAAATAACTGCACCTCACCACCCCACCCCACCCCTTAAATAGACCAACTCCACAGCTGCACAACTCTGTAGAGAAATAAAAATGCACAGGGAATTGCTCCAAATGCATATATACAAACCAGATCGCTAAACCTTCATCATATATTTCTACACATTTCTGCTTCTGTATTGCACAATTCCATCTAGCTAAACCACGTAAAATAAATTGGGCTTTCAAACGGTCTTTCAGTGAAATTGACTTTTACCCATTTGTACTGACTGAGCCCTCCTTCAGTGAATTCATCACTTGATAACATTTTAAGCAACTATATTATACATACATGCATATACAAACAGTAAATACCACAAAATTCACATTATAAAAACAGTAAATACCACAAAATTCACATTATAAAAAAAAATTATCACACACAAACAAGAAATATGCCTGATACAAGCATGGTTACCTATTTACTGAAGAATACAGTCTTGTCTTAACAAGCACAATGCACGCTCTTGCGGTCTCATTATTGGAAGTCAAAGAAAATTAAAGTTTTAAATAAGACGGTACTACTTAGCAACAGTCCATTACGTAACCAAATCACACACGCTAGCAAACTGCGAATGCTCAGTTTAACTACAGATACTACAGAAAATTAAAACGCCTACAGCCCATTTCAATGGATGTGCACTACATGGCTTTCATGTACACTTCTGCTTTTCTAACTAGTCTGTGGTTCTGTTAGACAAGTAATCTAGCATGCAAGACAGGAATTTGAAGCATGAAATGAAACCTGTCTATTATGTCTGCAAACATTTAAAAATATTGTTGCTTAGTTAGTTCCATTAGGAAAGTCTCAAAGTCCATCCTGTGTCAGCAATACTTGCTTCTGTTTTTCAAGGTTTTACACATTTTTACACATTTCCTCAATGAACTGCTGCAGACGTGAAGTTGCAGTTAAGTCATCATGCGTAAAATATAAAATAGATTATGGGTAGAGGTTTATTTATTTTTCATGTTCTTGCAAATAACTGAAAAAGAAAATACTGCCTCTTGGACTCAGATTCATTCTTCCAACGATGGTATACAAGCAAGTGGGAGGTGTGGAAGAACCCATAACAGGAGAATTATAAACAGCAAAGGAGCGAACAGAAATGGAATATGTGCAACAGTATACATAACAGGGTGGTACTCCCAGTTCCAGGTTTTCATAAACGGTAATCTGCGAAGAGCGACACTATGTCCATATGCAAGTCAAGTCAGAGGAAGCCATTCACACAGACTACAGCATTGTGCAGTAGTTTTGACAAATAGGCCTACCTACAGGAAAAGCGTAAAGCACTTGAGAATAAGCATTAAGCAGCGACCCATTCTGCGGATAAGGTGCAGTAGAGTTTGGCGTAATACTGTGGTACAAAATGAGCGAAGGACAAAGAACTACTTTTAATGGCACAGTATTACCTGCGGATTACTGGAGTTGTGTAACAATTTACTCAGGAAACTGTACACATTTTAAACCAAAGAAAAAAATAATAAAAATATGGGAAAATAATATAAAATGGTTTAAAATTAGCCAAGATTATGGAGTTCATTTCAAGAAATGTTTTATTCATACAATGGGCATATTACAGTACTGTATGCGGTCTGTAAATGGGAAATCACTACAGCAGCAGTAAAAATTGGTTATCACTGGAAAAATGTATTCATGTGTCTTTTAGTGGTTGTGCATACATGGTAGAAGTACTGAAGTGGCAAGGATATTTTGGTGTCTGCACGTCTCTTTACTAGGAGATTGCAGAGTGCAACAACATTGTTAAATTACAGGGAAATGGTTGGAGATAAAGGGATAGCATTTACTGAAAATTCATAAAAGCCTAAGAAATGGAAGTAGCCAGTGAAGGAAAATCATTCACATAAACATGTGCATTACATGTGGCAGGGAACAACTGTGTGTAGGGGGCTAGTAAAAGGACAGATGCATAAGACTGCTTTCTTCACTTGGCTGGACTCTGCATGTGTGCGTCACAACTTTTTTCTGAGGATGGCAGACGCTGCTTGGCTGATTATCTTAAGTGTTTGTGTAGGACTGTGATATTTTAGTTACAGGATCAGCAAGGGAAATGGCTAAACTCGTAGACTGCAAAGTAGCTATAATATGTGCAGCTAAATTTTTCATAATGGGATGTCCTGTTGATGTGAAAATTTGACTATGAATCACAAGTAGGATTCATTAGCATACACTGGGTTACATCAATTCTCATTTGCACCTTGTTATGAAGTTTATTTGCAGCCATTGCGCATTAATGTAAAATGGTCTCCTTTAGGAATCGTACTTTAGCTACACTCTTGCAGACACAGCAGATACCGAAAATGAATATGTACTACTACTATGAATACCAGGCATAATATTCAGGAGGAGTGCCCGGTTAAAGAAACTCCAGCTCTACTCAGTGGCATACCGCCTGTTCAGAGGCGATCTGTGCCTGATGTATAAAGCCATGTCCAACCCGGAATTAATGGACATGCTGCACCTCAGAAAATCCAAATCCCATCGAGCTACGCGCTCGAGAGACTTGAACCTCAGCACCGAAATAAAATAGGACATGCTGGAGGGACACCCTTCACTCTGGAATAAAATCCCAGTCCAGGTTAGGCAGAGTCCCTCATTGACTCTCTTCAAGAGGAATCTTGATGAGTGGATGGGAGATCGTAGGTTTACCCCGGTTATCACTTCTGTGTCACTGTTAGACAGAGGCACAGTATACTAACCTCGAAAAAGGGCATAGCAAAATAAATTTAAAATGGGTGGCGAAAGCCAAACACATTCTGGCTAGGCTTATGAATGCCCTAGGGCAGATAGCCTAGTATGAACCTATGATATTTCAGGGAAGGACTAGAGCAGACTATGTTAAATTGAAAAATAAATGTCGAGACAAAAATCATATTTGGATAGTGCATGCAAAAAAAATGTTGTAATTGTTTTCTCTTTTAGGATGGAATGCATACTCTGTTTACTATCATAGTTCTGAAACGCATTCTGTTGAATGAGCACGTCCAAGAAAAAAAACAACGAAAATAAAAACATTGTTCATGCAACTGAATGAAACTGGTAATGTCGACACATCGTCATTCGAAGTACTCGACATTACCCAGTGTAGGCTGCCTACCAGCAATTTCCAACTAATGTACTGTGGGGGGGGGGGGCAAGCCCCCCCTGCACCCCCCACACCCCCTGATAATTACACAAACTCCAAGATTGCATTATGGTGAGGAAATTGATAAATTTCCCGATCCCCGCTGTACTGCGATCTCCAAGCAGAACACTGACTTTACAACAGTGAATGCACACTAGCATTCTCTGCTGTGGAATCGACCATTTTGGGTTCGGCCTTTCGTGAAATGGAAAATATCCTTTTGACTATCCCAGTTCAAGTGAATGCTGTTCGAAATTTTGATAATAAACCTGTATACTCGTATCACTATGTAATATTTGATGTTAATAAAAATGATTTAAAATACTCCCCCATTAACAGCTGCCACATCTGAAGTGCTACTGTACAGAGTGCATTAAGCGTTTCAGGGGTGGAGTGGGTAATGCATCCAATGTGTCTCAAGTTCATTAATCTTGATAATTTACAACCAATGTTACTTTTTATTACTTGAATATGTACATGATCTGTAACAAAGATGCAGACAGACAAAATATAAATAGCCAGTCTTGCACAGACTCAGCTACTTCCCATCATTTTGAAATGGCAATACTTTTTCCCCAATAAATTGTGCTGCTGTAATGTATGGGAATCTATTTTTACTGCAACTTCAACTCTAAAAGAAAGCTGCTTTAGCAGTCTCTATTAATATAGCACTTAACGTTCAGAGTGCTGATTAAACTGTTTTGTAAAGCACATAAATAGACACAATGGCCATAATTCAGAAAGCTGAACAGACACAGGATGTAGCTGGATAAGCCTAAACAAATGTTTGGAGAATAATTCCGACAGGAGGGTGGGTGGCCTAATGGTTACGGTGTTTACCTTACAAACACAAGGTACAGGGTTTGAATCTCACAGGGGATAACTGACTAAGCTTAAAATGGCTCGCAAGGACAGTTAGCCTAGTACTAATCTATGAACCTATATCAAACAATCTATCCCAACATATAATGTTGCTTAACGTGAGTGGCACAAGGCAGGCAAGGGTCCTGGACTAAAATATCACCAATACGAGAAAACATTCACCTTGCCTTTTTTGATGCACAATTTCCTTTTATGTAATTAATAACACACACACGGACAGGACAGGCTCCTTGAACATGTATGGCACAAATCCATAGAAAACAAGCTCATCAAGTTTATCTGAAAGTAACAGTCACATCCACTATAATGGCAGCCTTCTCAGCAGTAGCATAGCAAAGTAGTGTGTTCCTCATTTTGTATCATAGCGTAGTCTATAAAGTAAGCATTCTCTAATCATTTAATCTATAAAAAATGAAGACATGCATTACGTGGATTTGTAAGAGTGAGAGTGAGAGAGAAACTTGACATTTACAATATTCCACTACAATATGAAATGTCTTCAATTAAAACCGGAAGTAAAACAGAAAATACTTTACCATGCGAGTCTCTGTACATATCTCCAGCTTTTATATATATATATATATATATATATATATATATATATATATATATATATATATATATATATATATATATATATATATCTCTACACACACACACACATATATCTATCTCTACACACACACACACATATATATATATATATATATATATACATACACACATATGCACACACACACACACACACACATATATATATATGATAGCTACATGTATAGCTATACATATTTATGCACATCTATATATAGTATCACACATGCATAACTTTATTTTTTTCAATCAGCTGGTGAGCACAAAAAATGCCTGTTTAAACCATCCCATCCCTCCCCCTGCCAATTATATATACCAACTCAGAGAACAAAATACAGTGGGAGGAAGGGAAAGTTCCCCCATCCCCACTGTGCTGCAATCTTTTACTGAAAAAAGCTGTTACAAATCATTTGAGTTGTGATCAACTGCACCGGCTTTTTTTTTTTTTTTTTAGTTTGACAAGCTGTCTATGTACTGAATAGTAACCCACATTTTGTATTTTTACATAGATATCTCACACACACACACACACACACACACACACACACACACACACACACACACATATTTGGAAAGGTCTGTACTAAACTCGAGTCAGGAGTCAATGAGACATGGAGTGATACTTGCAGACACATTGCCGTACCCAGCCATGGCACCCAATGCAGTCAGCTCCTGAAGGGCAAGTAAACATGTAAAGTAATGGCTGCGAACAACATTATCATTATTAATGATGTTGAAATGCCCTTCCTGCTGGTGCCTTCTGAAGGCCATGTAAGCACACAAGCAGATGAAATAACAACATTACTATATCTCTACTTGACATTCAGACTTGTCAGCTTAATCTAAGGACCCTTCCATTCTACACCAATTATTGTACAAGTCAAACAGGAGAACTGAGGATGCCGTTGGTCATCTGCTAGTGGATTTATTTATTTATTGTGCTTTTTAGGGGAGTTGTAAAAAAAATAAGAACAGCACAAAGGGGTAGTTATATCCAACGATATAAAGCTGATTAAGGCATGTGAAAAAACCGAGAGAAGGGCAGAAACATCACTCAAAGAAAACATCCATTTCTTTTTTCTCTTTATATAGATAGCTGGCATGTCACCATTTATAGTTTTGTGCAGCTGTGGATGCCTCACTAATCCAAGGATACAGATATGATATACAGGCAGTTTAGAGAAGGGAAAATGTCTGGTCTGTATCAAAAGCATGTCAGTAGACTCAAAGACAGGATAAATCCACACAGGCTTGAGTAAAGACGTAGAAGAGGAGTTTGACTTGACTATCTTAACAACAGTTCAGAATCCGAGATGTACCACCTTAAGGAAACACATAAAACCCAGGACAGCACGGGCAGCTCTGGATAAAGCAAATATGTTGTATAACAGAAAGACAAATAGAATGCAAGACGGTCATAAATGACGAATTACATTCAAGTATGCGAGGGTCAAGCACTGGGTCATTCTTATGAAAATTTGGGGAAGGGACTGTTAGAAAAAGATTTGTGCCTTACCCAATAAATAACGTGCTATAGAGGGCAATGCAGGCCATTTCTGTTCCTTTTCTCATTGACCCATCTCCACACTAAATATAAAATAGCAGCACATGCTCTCCTTGCAGTAAAAACAAGTTACTTTCCCCGTCGCTGTCTCATTCACAACTAACAGGCAATTGTTTAAAACAAGCTTACAGGTACCTCCCACTCCCAGAGTTTTCCAAACCCATTAGTCAAAAAGTACACTGATCACCTAGCAACTGTCCATTTGAACAACTTTATTCTACGAATGAAAGCAGCCACAATCCAGCTTTCAACAAAGTACTTCCTCCAGACTGACCATAAAAATCTCAGACTGCAAAGGTTGACTCTCAGAGATCCAAATATCAAATAAAATCATGAAAACTAAATACCAATTAATATGCAACAAACAAAATGCAACGCAAGTCCAGTGATGTGCAACTGCGCACATACAAGTCAGCTGACTTCTGTATTGTGTTATTTAAAGCAGTTTGTACCTTCTCCAGCCCAAGCACTGGTACATGAAGTAGAGCTTGCAGTTATATGGTTTACTAAATAATGTTCACTCACACAAACCCACAGCACTGCTATTTTTACTCCAGTTTTTATACGGAGACCCACAACACACAGCTAAAGTGGCTATTTATTCTAACTCCAAAGTTGCATATCATCAGGAAATAAAAAAATGCTTAGTTTTCCATCCAAGTAACCTTCTTTCTATGGTCTTGTGTGAGAATAAAGTTGAGAAGCATTATTAGCAAGAGTGGGTGGGCCCCAGGCAAAAACAGTAGGCCTACAGATAATTTGCCAAATCATGGAAAACCAAAGTGGCTTTTTAGAAGTAGATAAAAAAATCTCAACTTCAAAACTCTTATCAAAACTTTGTGGTGTAACAGATTCACCTCCTGATGTCCTGCATCAAGTGAAGTGTGACAGAATGATGTAACCACATCACTCTTGTGGCAACACTAAATTGGGGTTAACTGGAACATCTGAATTGTGACACAATTAGATAACTACCTACCTGCTGAAATCAACTAAACTAGTCAGTTTTTTGCCAAACTGTTCACAGATTGGCAACTGCCTAAATGCTTTAGGTTCATTTAGACATTTCAATAAACCCAAGTATCACTTGCCACCACAAATGATGTAATGACATCCTGATGGCACATTATACTTAATGCAAGCCAATAGCATACACATTCCAAACTCACCGACAGTTTTTACTGGTCCTTACTTTTGTAACCTGGTCTCAACCTCGCTTTCAATATCACCTCAACTAACAAAACGAAAACTGAAACCATACTCAACTCAAAAACTACTTTGAGTTATAACTGATAACACCCTAAAATTCGACTCTCACATCAACAATTCCAAAAAAAAAAAAAACTAGGCCAAAACAATCTTACCTAACTTCTCCAGGAAGACACTTGCCACATCCTACCGGCTCTCCTCTCCTTTATGCATCACTCATTCTAAACAACCTGGAAGCCACCTTATGACAAAATGGAAGCTTGCTATAACAAAATAGCCAGATTCCCATCTAACACACAATTTTGTACACACCATTGTGTAGCTCTAGAAAATTTACAGTGGCTCAAACTACCTACTCAGCTAATATACTCACAGCTACTTACAGCCCATACCATTATACACAAACCCAAAAACTGCACATCCCTACAAAACCTCCTTAAGCTACACTTCAACACTATCAGCTCATCTAACAAAAACCTACTAACCACCTCAAATCCCCACAACAAAAGGGGGGGGGGACTCTCTCTACTCTTCTTATGTTACCAAGAAATGGAACTCCTTCCCTAACTCATTAAAACAGGATATCAGTACACAGAGTTTTAAACAAAGTAAAAAAAAACTAACAGCCTCCTGGCTTCCTTCATGCACACATCCAAATTAATCTCCCCTTACCCTTTCCTCTCCAGTCTCCTTCCTCTAAGCTCTATCACCCTTATTTCAACTTTCTTTCCTCACAAACCATAAAATTTACTACTTACCACCTACCAAGTCCCCTCTAGTCCCTTTGCTTCTTGCTTACCTCACATATTGACTCATCTTTTTCTCAACAACTCTCACAATTCATGACCCTTTTTATTACCAACTACTGCCAATAGTTTATACCTTAACAAAATCTCAGTTTGTGTCAAAAACATATTTCATTTGGACAATATTATAAAAAAGTCTTTCGGCTTTTCCCGGTTAGGGGTCGCCACAGCAGAACTCCCATCCGCCAATAACTGGCAGTGGATTTTTACGATGCCGAGTTGCCAGCCCGACACCCAACCTTCAAAAGAAGGCACGCCCATTCACGCACGCACCTACCTGCATGTCTTTAACGGCACTCGACCATGGGGAGGACATGCAAACTCCACACAGAAGGTACTCCAGCCAAAAATCGCACGTGAGAAACACTTGCTGTGAGGCGACAACGTTAACCGCTGCATCATTTGGACAATATTATAAACTCTGTAAAACTGCATGTAATCTTTCTTTTCCTGTAATCAACATAATTATGTTTCATACAGAGCTTTTCTCCTTGGATGTCCACTGAAAAAGGGTCTGTGTGCTCAGTCATACTTTCCCAGTAAACAAAAGGCAATAAATAAATTAAATTACACTATTACATTTATTGGAGTTTCCAAGATACTCAAGTACTTAATTTGTCTATATTTAAAGAAACTTTATTTTTCAACAAAGAAAAGCCCAACGCATGTGAAAACCATTTACTGAAAAATAAGTTATGAAAGAAAACTTTGCATGCAATGTTTAATTCATACAATTCTGAAAACTTTAACTACATCTGCAATGTAGAAACAGCATTCCATATTTTGGTATTCACATTTTCAAGAGTCCTCAGTATTTGGGGATTTAAATGTTGGGATTTTGCAAACAGTATATTTTCTGCCTGTATAGGAAACAAACCCCCACGGCAAGGCTAGCCACCTGGCGGTGTAAACCTTGGCTCGAGAGGATTGTCACTGTTGAAGTGACACCCGACCCCATGTGCAAAAATGGGCTAAGAATGGATGGATATGAAACAGTACCAGTCCCACATTCATATGACCTCCCTCAACACAGATAATAAGGTCTCATATGCATTTTGTGGACAACACTTGAATTTATACTCTGTACTATGGCACACTGAATTCAAGATATTTCATTCCCAATTTCTAATCTTGGATTTGCTTTCACTATTAATCCCTATCTTACTCCTGATGACACTGAAAAAAGACAACTGTCAAGCAAATATTTCCAAACACTTTTCTTGGGAGTGCACGATTACTTGCCCTTCAGGGGGTTTGCATTGGATTCCATGGCTGAGTACAGTGATATGGATTCAGGTATCACTCCAGGTCTCATTAACTCCTGACTCAAGCTTAGTACAGACCCTTCCAAATACATTTGTGTGTGTGTTTGGGCACGTGATATATTTATATAAAAATACAAATATGGCTTACATTCAATACATAGCTTGTCAAGCTGAAGGAAAAAAGGTGCAGCTGAACGAAAATCAACTCATTTGTATCAGCTTTTTCCAGTACAAAACTGCAGTACAGTGGGGATGGGAGAATTTTCCCTTCTCTCACTGTGTTGTTCTGAGCTGGTATATATAATTATCAGTGGGTGGGGTGGGACAGTGCAAAAACATGTTTAAACCTTTTGTTCATCACCAGCTGATCAAACTGTACATGAAATTTCATCTGTCACCACCAACTAGTCATGGAGGGGTGCACTTAGGAAACGGAAAAAATTTGAAACAGAAAACGCTTAGCTGTAAGATAATTTCTCTTTAATAACATCTTGGCTCTGGAGATTGTTGATGTTGCATGTTTCGCTTCTAACTAGTGTGGGATTCTGGGACTTGTAGTAACAAAAAAAAAATCTCATCTTAAATAAATAACAGCTCAACTAGAATAAGAGCACAAGCAGGCTAGAAAGTTTAACACGAGCATTGTTCTAAGGTCTGCTAATTTTGCTGCAGAATATGGGACAAATTTATTAAAAAAAGCGAGTTCAACTTCTGAAGAAAGTAGCTTCCCATGCATTAATAAAGGAAAATATCATGCATTATCTGAAATGCAAAAAGCTATTACACAAACTGCAGTGTTACTAAATTAAAGCCTAGAGGCAAGGTTAACAGCTTTCTCAAGTACCAAAGTGACTAGACAGTGGAAACAGCATTATCCCGTACATCTGATTGTAAACAAAGATGAAATCATTTACTGATGGAAAGACTGACGCCATTATTCTTCCAACTACTGATTATACAAAAGGTACTACAGCAGATACTCAGCTGCTACTCATAAGTCGTCATTGCTGGACTGCCAATAAGGTGCAATTCACATCAGTAAAACCAATTAAATAAATCGCAAGATAAACTTAGTAACCAGTTCAACTACTAGGAGGAGACAATGCTGCAAATGCTCTGCAAACGCAAGACACTGGTCTGTGCACTGTAACTTTACAACCAAAGTCAAGCGTTAAGATGACAAACTAATGCAAACTTTCCACCTCTACAGAACTTTCCCATAACAGTTTGAAAGCATTTGTTTAAGTCATAACATTATCACATGCTAAGTCAGGCACAGTTTATGACAGGCAGATACTGGGTGGTGAGAGGGAGTCATAACAGTGCCTGCTGAACAGGCTGTAACCGCTATCCTCAGAACATAAATGTGAATAGGGAGAAAGTATACAAATTCCAAGACTGCAGCAGGTCAAGAGTATCCCCCCACTAAAGTAGAGCGATCTTGGATGCCAAGTAGCAGGTCTGAGGGAAGTGCAACCATCCATGGCAGACAGTATGGGGGAGGAAGACAGTGAAGCAGTCCTACAGAAAACATCTTGAAAGTACAACAGTGTGGTTTGAAATAGGTCACTCTCAGAAATGCAGTTTAATTTACAAATTGGAATTTGCAGTACTGAGTCTTGAACATTTGACAAGATGGAAAATAAAAACCTTTCTGTCCAGTGCAAGAAACCAGCATGGACACAAGGCACTGCAAAGATGGATCCCAACCCATGAAAATACAGGGGAAGATCACTGCAATAGCTCCCTCTCAACTGGTTGTTGTTGTGACTTTCGGCTTTTACCGGTTAGGGGTCGCCACAGCGGAACTCCGGTCCGCTAATGATTAGCAGTTGATTTTTACGTACCAAGTTGACAGCCCTGACGCACAACCTTAAATGAAGGTACGCCCATTCACGCATGTCTCCACGCAGAAGACGCTCTGAGAGTCGAACCGGACAGCGTCTTACTGAGAGTCCCAAAATACAGAGACTGAATGGCCAAAAGATTGAACTAACATATGCCAAGCTCGATATGCCATAATGTTGATATGCAGTGATCATGGGGTTATAAAGGTTAACTTGTTGCTAGATAATTCTGCCAAACTGAAATCTAAACCAGTGCACAGAAGATTAAATTACAGATTATATGGAAGCGAAACAGTCGCTATGTAAAACTAACTGGAGTGGCATATTCAGTGGAAAAACTGTAGATGGAATGTCGGAAGTTTTGAAAAAGAAATTGGAGTGCAAAAAATAAATAAAAAAAAAAATTTAACATCAGGAGCTAGTTATGCAACGTCAGGGAGATATATTTCCTTAAGAACAACATACCTGACGGTTGGAGACCAAAAAAAATGTAAGAAATATAAAACAGATTTAACTACAACTTTGAAAACTGAAATAAACAAGCTAAACAAAGAAATTAAGCATAGTGTGAGACAAGATCCAGAGAAATTAGAAGAACATTTATATAAAGACACTGAGCACAACAGGAAACTACTCTCCACATTTTATGTATGTATAAAATAAAGACATACAAATGAATGAACTGTGTATAGATTCTAAAATGTATTCCAAGACCACAGATTACAGATAATCTAGATGCATTCTTAAATTGGGTACATACAGAATGATGCGCCTGTATTATATAGATGGAAATAACCTCTTTGGACAGAGGAGAGATACCCTTGGTGATCAGCTGAGCCACGCAGAAGCCTTTCCTAATGACAGTGGACACATTGGTGTCAGAGGACCATTCGTTATTAAAGGTGCTTTGGTCTCCAATGAGTATCAACAGGAGTGTCGTTTATGTGGTAGGTGTGCAAGAATTCCCATTTTCCAAACTGTATTATGCTACATTTTTGGTATTCAGCTTCAAAGTCTGACCGTGACACCACGGATTTGTCAGAGCCAGACCCTGTTACAGGACAAGAAGGTCTTCGTGGGAGCTGACAATGACTCCATGCTTGTAATCAACCACAAAAAAATGGCCACATAAAAGTTTTTAAGTCAGTTTTTAAATCCGAATAGTACACAGGAGTTCATAGGTTAATACTAGGCTAGCTGCCCTTTCAGGCCATTTTAAGCCTAGCCAGTTACCCCATGTGAGAATCAAACCCTGCACCTTCTGTCTGTAAGGTAAACACCTTAACCATTAGGCCAATCTCCCACCCCCTTATAAAACAGAAGTGGTTCTGATGGTACTTCACTTGTGAAAGTCTCTTGGAGGATAGTATGCCACAAACTCTACCATGGGTTCTATCATTAAATATATTGGTTATGTAAGGATTTGTCTTGCACCAAGTTTTACCAGTTTATCCCATATGCTGGTGTTGGAGTACAAGTGTCAAAGGCCTTAGGTAAATCAATGTAAGCTGTGTGAACACTTACCCTCATCTACTACTTCTGTGAACCACTTCTGTGAACCTTTTAAAATGAGGTAATCTGAGTTTAATTGGCATTAAAATATATAGAATATGCCTAACTGGTTTGGGCCTGTGGATTGCTGGTTCCCCCAATCTCCTCACTGATGAAGTCCATGAAGGTAAATACATTCCATCAACTTGCAAATGATGCCTGTGACGCTAACATGTCTGCAGTTGCCTGCATCCATGCTGCGGCCTCTCTTAGGGAGGAGCACCATTACAGTAGCTACTCAGGCTTCTCTTATGTTAGTTGAAAGGTTAATTGAAAAGTTTAAGGAAGAGGTCAGATAGGGAGTGAACTGTTTTGGTCCAGTATTTGTTCCAAAGTGATTCCTGGGGAGGGGGGTTATAGGATGGATACCATGCACTGAGAAATTTAGAGGAGATGGGGAGAAGCCAGATTGAAATTTAATCTTCTAGGATGTTGGCTAAATCCTCAGAGTTTGAGTGGGAGATCTCTTTACACACAATATTGGTGCAATGCTGGATATCGGAGGCTCTTTATGCAAGTAAAGAACACTGAAACATTATCCTTCACCAATTTAGTAAACTTTTTTTTTTTTTTGTTAGCTTTGTAGGATTTGATCTTACACCTCAGTTCACCAACCCTTTAGATAGGACTTGAGTAAGTTGAGATTTTATTTCTTTACAGTTATGAGCGCTTTCCTTTTGTTGTAAAGTTTGCTTACAGTCGAGTTCAACCAGAGAGTGATTACTTTCTAAACTTGACACTGTATCGGTGATGGAACAGGAGCATAATTCCCTATACAAACTGCGGTGATGGAAGGACTGACTTTGTTCAACAATCTCAAATCCAAATAACCAGTCGCTCATCCCTTGATAATACGGCAGGAAGCAACACTGCAAATAACCAAAATTTAGTGTTTAGGGTGCCTAGTACTACAAGGCTGGCAACAGATCAGAAAGAGGCAAACCAAGAACCCACAGCTAATTTAGAAATATTTGGTGGCATACAGTTCATAACGTTATGGAATTTTGGTTACACATACTGTTTCTAGAAGCGAAGGGTAGATGTACAACATACAAAGTGGCAGTGAAAAATAACAGAAGCAGTGCAACACAGTATACTACAACATAATACAGTAAAATATGGTACAACACAAAAGTAAATATGCTAAACAGACGTTCCAAATGCAACAGGCACAAAGTTCAATGTCACACACTAGTAAAGAACTGACACAGTAGATACTACCACATCAAAAAATAAAACATATCTTGAGAAATCATAGCTGGGTACAACAGTACTGTCAGTGTTAAAATCAGAGATCACCAACAAAGAAATCATGCCACAAACCTTGGGCACGCGCAACCAAGTACAGCCAGGCACAAGCAGTCACAATGCTAATATACAAGGTACAACAGTAACTATGCTAAATTCTACATCAACTGCTGGCACAAGTAATTAAACAAATCCAGGTGCAGGTAAGCACTAAAGCGCTTTAGCTCACTGAATAAGGTGGCTGGAAAAAGGTGATTTTGGCTTAGGACATTTATCAAATGTACACCATCTACTGTTGTGCACGTTTTGGTACTGTGCTGTACAGTCTTAAGTATGCAGCACAGCACCTTCCAGATGATGTGGCAATGTTTTCTCTTCTCAAATACAATAGCAAGAGTTCAAGGTCAAGTTTGTTGTGACACATTTCAGCATAAAACAAGCTTAAAAACAGACAAGAGCATGCAAGCCAATTAAAGTTGACAGTGCTGAGTAAATAATATTTTAGGCCCAGAAACAGCGGCAGTATGTCCCCCCCCCCCCCCATGAAGGATCTAAATTGACCAGTTTCAAAAGCAAAAATGACAGAAAACACTATCTGCACTGTTGTGTTGAATGCACATAGGAGACGGCATAATGGTTAACACTTTTCCAAAGCATTTTCCATATACAGGCATATGTACTACTAAATGGGTACTTGTACTGACTCACGGCAATTCAGTGGAGTCAGAAACTGCTCCTGGCACTGAATGAAGCACATGTTGGGGATATTGTTCTTTTAAAACAAAAAATGCATTCCACTGCACATCACAAAGGCAGAACTAATGGCACTGGACAAAATGACCCAGTCATTTTACCCAAGACTTTATCAAAGACTTAGCAAAAGCACTTCAAGTATTATACTGTCCCTATCTGCCAATAATTAATGTTTTTACTACGAGGTTGTAGTTTAATGAAGAGAGTACAAGTGGAATGAAGCATACCAAATGTGATGCTTCTTCCCAAACACTATGAAGGAGAACAAACACTAGGGAGCAGATAGCACATTCACCATGTGGGGATGTAGGAAGGACTGAATCTCTTTAAATACTATATAGTATTTATAAGGTGCTGCAAGGCAACATTTTTGGATGTTATGCTCAAAATATCTTGGGTTAACTGCCATGGACAATGGAACCACAGGACAATTCCTTCTTCCTAAGTTGCAGATCTCCCCTTCACAATCTTCTGTTGTGCAGATTTAAGAAATTTTAAAGCAATAAATACAAATATGCTACTGTACAACAAGGTACTTTTAACGGACAAACAAAAAGTGTCAGGTCACACATTTCAACCCAGCCTGTTTTATAAAATGACTGCAGTGTTAAAGTGTGCAATATTATGCACGTTTCTGGAGCAACTGCTTCCCAGTTCAATAACTGTAAGCCTTCTAATATTTTTTGTGAAGCCACACTTATGCAATTCTCTACCAGTTTTACCCTTAGCTGCTGATGTCACCACAGAGGTTCTAACAGTTCCAGCAGCCAAAGTCCGTTTTTACTTCTGAAGAATCTGGGAGTAACGCTAACTTTGGGGTCAAATACTACATTGCTGTAGTAAATTAACAAAACCACCAAAATTAACCTATATATATCCTCTAGTGGCAGTGATAGCAGGTCAAGATTCCAGTAAAGGTGAGGATAGTAAAACTGATTGTAATCACTAGGTGTGTACATGTCCTCGTTTGCTTACTTGTCAGGCAGAGCTGTAATATAATATAATATTGCACTTCAGTTTCTGTACAAGACTGCCATGAATTTAAAAACTGAGATAAGCACCATATGTCACTTCTTGCAATATGCTGACACTTTGCTCTTTTTCATTTGTATTGTTTGCATTTTGCCATTCACATTTGGCATTATGGGTTCCTTTTATGATTTTTTTTTGTAGTCCTCAATTTTGACTTCTTACCTTGCTTATTAACCTTTTTTAACACTGACTCAACAGACCTCTTGTGGGTTGTCTTGTTGGCATTCTCAGAGTAGTATTGGTACGCAGTTTTCATGCTTGGCTTTTACCCCATAGTACTTTTTTATTATTGCTACCAATATTGAACTTGGTATAATGTTGAGATTTTATAAACTGTCATGACACTTTAAGCTGTTCATCAGTGTGCAGCCATCTTGGACGTTGCTGTGATTAGTCTCATTTCAGCTCTCCCAGTGTGAAAAAAGAAACTGAGAAATAAAAGCCAATTAGTAATTCTGGCAGTTTTGTTACTGGCTTGTAAGTACACTACCTGAATGCCAGCAAAGAAGAAATTTGGAGAACCTGGGGGAAAAAAAAAATCAACTCAAAAATGTGAAGAGAAAACACCGACTGGGAAGAACCCTGCAGCTGTTCAGCAAAACCAGCTCAAGCTTCAACTTTGGTACAATATATGCCTCCCAAGGGGAAAAGTATTACATACTGGAGACTGCAGAGAGTGTTTTATAGAAAATGATTATTCACTGCAAGCCGCAGTGGTGCAATGGTAGCGCTGTTGCCTCACAGCAAGAGGTTCTCCCGTTCGATTCTCGGCTGGGGCGCCTTCTGTGTGGAGTCTGCATGTCCTCCCCACGGTCGAGTGGCGTTCGAAAGACACGCGTAGAATGGGCATGCCTTTGTTGAAGGTTGGGGGTCGAGCTGGCACCTCGGCACCATAAAACTCTACTGCCAATCATTAGCGGACCGGAGTTCCGCTGTGGCGACCCCTAACCGGGAAAAGCCGAAAGAAGAGCAACAACAACTGCTGACCACGCAGAAGAGAAGCATATTTATTAGAGGCACCGGGGAATGACAAGAGATAGATGTGAGATTCAAGCTGTTGTATCCAGCTGCCTTTGGAATATTTTTTTCCAGGAAGGTCAAATACATTTTTGAATCAGAACAAGCCAAGGAGGAAATAATAAAGTCTATCCAACAAAATGTGAGCCATCAAATAGAATGGGATTCCGCTTTTCACTCTGACAATAAAGCTGATAAGACAGACTTTGCTAGTGAAACCCTTTTGAAGTGTTCCCAAGGAAAATAATTGAGACAGAAAAAAGCACAGGAGTTGACAAGAAGAATCAGGAGGACCTTGAAATTTAACTATTGTCTGGTATTGGGAGATGGAGATGAACAGGAAGAACACAAACAACAACAAAATTAGTGAATAAATGTGAAATTATAAACCGATCACATTTGTGAAATACAGCTCTGGACTTTTGCTGAGTTTGTTAAACTAGTGAGTGCACTGTAAAGCATATACCCGATTTTATGTCATTAATGTTTGGAACACTAAAAGAAAAAAGCAACTAGAAGCAAAACAGTTTTTGTTCTTAATAGTATTTGCATAAAACAAAATGCATGCTATATAATAAAACAGTTTTATGTAGTCAGTCAGAGGTATTTTAGAGCGAGTCTTTTCTGTGATTGTTGCTCGCAATAAAATAAACAAGTACTTTTTACTTTTAAGAGATTTTAAAGGCTTTACTATGTAAAGCCATAAAGGCTGGACAAAAGCAAGTTTAGGTTAATAAGCTATAATCTAGGGCTGCTTGGGGGTCGGGTGTAAAGTGTGAGGATTATAGGATATGTAGAGTTGAAACGTATCTTATTTTTGCAAAGGTGAATGTCTGGATTAATGCTCTTGGCTTAATCTAAAAACAAGTGTTTTCTGTAAACAAGTAGGCTTGAAAAGACAAAATGACGAAAACCACAAGTGCCAAGTTTCTTACATATGCAATGATATATTTTTCCTTCAGCAAATATTCAGTGGGAGTCAAGAAGTCTGCAGATGAAGGCAGTTAAAACGGAAAGATTCCTTTATGCATCTACAGAGATGTTAGCTGTTTTTCCCTCATTCCTATATTTCCATGGAGGAGATGTGCTGTCTGTAGGTGCAAGAAATTAATTTTGAGAGTTCTGAGCATTCTTTGCGGATGGAGATGCAAAATTTAAAAAAGGTACAAGGGCAAGTTATTCAGAAAAAAATAAAGTTTGAAATTACTGGAAGTGAGTAGGAGATGGCAGCTTTCCTAACAAACTTAATACTTAAATACATTTAATAGAACAGTGTATAATTTAAATTTTATTTAATGACAGCCAGTGCACTTTTTAACATTAAAAAGTTAATGTTTTCTGAAAGCATACAAGCGTTTTTTCAAATACTAGTGCAGACTAGAGATAAGAAGAGAACAGACAGCAATTAGTGTAAACAGGAGCACAGGCTGTAACATGGGATTTAGCATAGGTTCACAGGACGGTACTAGGCTATTGGCAGGGAGGCCCTTATAAGCCCAGCCAATAATTTTGTCCATGTTCCCACAAAGTCAGCACCTGCTTCCCCTGTCTAGCAGAGACACAGGTGGGATGCCAGTGGTGTATTTTCTATTTCCCATCCAGTCGTCCAGGTTCCTCTTAAAGAGGGCTAATGAGGTACTTTGTCTGATATAGAGAGGGAGTCTATTCCACAAATGGGGGTCTTTGGGACAAAAATTTAACTCACCAACAAATTCCATTAATGTTACAGACCAGGTTAAGGCCTTGCATGCGGGTTGCGCGAGTGGAGTTTGACTTGCAGATATGCAGCAAGTCCATCAAGGCTGGGTCTGAGATGACCTTGTATGCCAGACACAGGTCACCTTTGAGCAGTCTGTACGAGACTAAGTAGAGGGGCAGGGCTTTTAGCCTATCTGTACAGGATAGGTGTTTGAGACCCTGGATTTTCCTGGTCAGTAACCTCTGTGGTCTCTCCAGCTGTGCATGTGCTTGGCAAGGTACATGGTGAAGGGGACACTGTACTTAATAGTGGGTCTAATAAGGGAGGAGTACAGGATGTTATGACGTCCTTGTTACTGGATGAAATTGAAATACCATTACTTATGAGATGGGCCATGTAGAAAGCCTTCTGTACAGCAGACAATGTGGTGGTCAAAAGTCAGGCTGCTATCAACCTGGGTGTCCAAGTCCTGCACGACTTATGGTGTTGCTTAGTACGTTGTTATTACTGTGATAATTAATTAGTGGGAATGCCACCTTCCCCAAACAGGATAATCATGCATTTCTTGGCATTCAGTTTGAGGCCATGCTTCTGGTACCAGTCATTAGTTTGGGCAAGGCCCTATTGAAGGATGCTCACATAACTAGTGGAATTTAAAAACAGCACCGAGCTTACAGCCATCTACAAACTTGGTCAGCCACAGACAACCGGTTTTGGCTTGCACCTCAGGAAAGTACATCCCAAACAGTAGAGGCCCAAGACTGATCTCTGGGGTACGCCACTCGTTACAGGTCTACTACTAGAGATGGCTTCCCCTATTTTGACTTTGTGGGTTCTATCAGTGAGCCAGTTAGCTACCCATCTGGTAACATATGGGATGATGCCTAGCTGAGAGAGTTTATCTATTATGCCCGAGTGGGGAATAGTGTCGAAGGCTTTGGGTAGGTCAAGGTAGGTGGTGTGCACCATCTTCCCCTCGTCCATGGCTTTGGTGAGTGTTTCAAAGAAGTCGATCAAGTTTAACAGGCATGATCTCCCTTAGACAAAAACAAACTGTATAGGGTCAAGCGTTTGGAGATTGTCAATGTCCTTGTTTATACGGTCCATAATAATGCGTTCCATGGCCTTGCAGATCAGGCTAGTTAGGCTGATGGGCTTATAGCTGCCTGGGTCAGTGGATGCTCCACCTTAGTGTAAAGGGATGACAATGGCGGTCCCCCATTCAGCTGGGATGAAGCTGGTGCTCAGGCTTTCGTTGAACAGGGTGCCTAATGGTGCTGAGTGCTCATGCCAGAGTTCATGTAAGATGCAGCCAGGGATGTCATTAGGTAATTCATGTGTTTGCAGCCGTTTATTTGGGGCAATTGTTCCTATCAGGAAGGTTAAACTTCATTTTTTTTTTTTAAGATGTACGCAGCTTTACACGTTTTTTTTTTCCCCCAAGTTAATAGGTCATGGGGGATGTTCTGTAAGTGTATTTAGTTTTTTGTTTGAGGGTTTTCATTAAAACAAACAGTCTTGAAAAATATGTGACAGGTTCAGATGGTGATGATAACACTCAACTGCATACAAGATCAACCAGACAAGCATGGTGATGATAACACTCAACTGCATACAAGATCAACCAGACAAGCAGTGTGTGCACGCAACTAAAATGTTAAAAATACACATTCAAAAAAGAGCTGTCCTGTGTAACAGGTGGGAAGAATTATCATAATTGCCACGCTATCCATCTTATCTTGTAACATGTTTTGTCTTTATCTGCAAGTCCGTTTTTAAGAGTATTTAAAGTCTGGGGAGAAATAATCAGCTTTCAGTAATCAGCTTTCAGCATGTAATACTAATAGGTGTGGACTGGAATTTGAATTGCAACAGGAATGATGTACGTGGGGGGGCTTAGAATGGAAAAATATAACAAGAGAGGCTAGATTTCTAAAGAAAATTTTGAAAATATTTGGTATGGATGACATGAATTTAGTGGTAGGGACGCTAAAGAACGTACAAATTATTCCTCAAGGCACAATAACTGGGCTAGACTAAGACAAATTATATTTCACAGGAACACGTGCATTTAACTGAAAGCTTTGCTACACATCAATAACTATTTCAGATCATGCACTAATAAAAACACAGAGCAATGAAGTAAAAATGAGACACTGGCACTTTCCCACATTCCTGTTAAAAATGAGATTAATTTAAAGAATGGGCAGTGGAAATTATTTGAGAAGTATTAGGCAAGATAGAAAATCCGTCATAAGTTATAGCTAGTGAATGGGATAAAATGAACATGGAGTTTAAATATAGTATAAAAATGAAAAAAAAAAAAAAGATATGGTTAAGAAATAAAGAAAATTATTTAGAGGGGCTAACAAAAGGTTACTATTGCGTAATAAGGGGAATCTTACAGAACAAGAAGAGGCGCAACTGCAGAGTGCTAAAGTGAAAATAAGGGAGTGTCTGGATAACATGCATGAATTTAGAAAGACTGTTGTTAAGCAATGTTTTTTAACAACTCCTCCAGAGCACAAAAATGTTCTGCACAATGACTTGGGCAACAAAGTAGAAAGGGTTTCTGACAAACTTAAGGAACCTACAACAAAGAAAAATAACCCGAGATCCTGTAGAGGTTGTGACGATGTGAGGAAACCAGCTATGCCAGCAGAAGTAGGGCACTGGATGTGTATGTAACATATGCCAGCACAGCTAGCTGGAATTTTGTAAAGAATTTTTCTTCAGACCCTTGTGTTGAAAATGTATTTGTAAAGCTGCTCGTGTTAAACTGTACCAACAGTGTGCCCTGCTGGACAGAAAAATAAATATGCATGTATTATTGTAACTGTTTAAATTTTAACAGAGGACATGTAGAGTTTGCACAGAAGGCACCTCAGCCGAGAATTGAACCAGAGAACCTCTTGCTGTGCAGTGACAACACTAACCGCTGCACCACTACGCTGCCCAAATATATTCTTCCACATAGGTGTTTTTTTCATTCTTGCCAATGAAAAAGTGATATAACAAGGAGGAATAAACGAGCATTAATGCCAGGGGCAGGTTGTGAGGCCCACTGCCACAGGTACCAATTTATGTATTTATTTTAACGATCCAGAGCTTTGCAGTAATAACATAAGCATTTTTTTTAAATAACTGTTGCTTAGAATTGTTCAGTTAGGCACGTTTAAACAGGTTACATGATTTATAATTTATTTAAGCACACAGCTGCACTTTATATGTAACAAAAGTGCTCATCATTTGAATTTTAAAGAGAGTTTTTTTTGCATTTTGGCTTGTAAGTGTTATTGTTTTTCAGTCCTTTGCAGTTAACATGGGTGTTTTTTTTCCCTGAATCTCCCAAAAACATGACAAAATGCAACCACTATCAGCTAATGACTAAAGTTCTCTAAACTAACTATGCAAATGATTAGTCCACAATCATAGCACACAATTTACTTAAAAACATAGCATGCATCA
>NC_056734.1:547639534-547679534 GCF_019279795.1 Protopterus annectens | reverse complement strand
GTAATTTTCTGACCAGGTCTGTGCAGGTAACATTCAGAAATAAAGTCATTGTCACCCATGTTGGTATCAGCTTGGGCAGTGGAACGCACAGAAAGAAATGGCATGTGTCGCCTCACAACAAGAGGTTCTCCAGTTCGATTCTCAGCTGGAGCGCCTTCTGTGTGGAGTCTGCAAATCCTCCCCGCAGCCAAGTGACGTTAAAAACATGCAGGTTTGTGCGTGCGTGAATGGGTGTGCCTTCTTTGAAGGTTGAGTGTCAGGCTTGGCACCGTAAAAATCCAGTGCCAGTCATTAGCGGACCGGAGATCTGCTGTGGGGACCCCTAACTGGGAAAAGCCAAAAGACATTACTATCCTATGGGAGGAGAGTACACATGTTTAGAGACACATATGCAAAAGTTGATTTCCCTGGTGGAGACCAGAGAAAACCACATTGTGCCCTCACTGGGTGGGTGATCAGTCCTTCTTGACATCATTCCCTTGCGGAAGTGAGGGGGGGTTTCAGCACTGATGCCCATTGCACACACCACCTATGGGCTTTCACTGTAAGTGGCACAGCAGCAGGGCATAACAAAAAATAAACCCAGAGACAATCCTGACGGCTGCTTAAATGATAGTTTCTTCTTCTTCCTCTTACCTTCAGCTAAAACCACTATAGCACACACTCATCTAATCTCTTCACTTCTTTATGCCTCACCCATTTTTCTAATGTCTTCACTCCTTTATGCCTCACCCATTTTTACTAATCTATCTAAAAATAATCTTAGCAAATTGGAAATGTCTTACAATAACTGACAGATTTGCTACAGGCAACCCATTTAGAACCCACCATTGCATTAATTTAAAGCAGCTGGGATGGCTTGAACTACAAAATCTGATTAAATTCCATCAACTATCTATAGCCCACAACACTTTTTACAAACCTTCCAAAACTCCTATTCTAGCCACATTCATCACTCCCTATAAAAACCTGAAATCCTTAAGGTCTTCTCAGAGACTTCTAGGACATACCACTAAACCAAACAAGGCTGGTGACTCCCTCTTTTCTAATATTGTTGGAAAAGCCTGGAATCTCCTCCCCAGTGAACTCTCCTCACTTCCCTCAGTATCATGCTTCAAAAACAAATTGAAAGTGTTCCTCAGAACACAGTGGTTATGCCCCTGTACTAAGCCTGACTAGTTATGTATCTCTTAATACTTGGCTCTTTCTACCCCTTCTACTCCAACTGTAATTCCTTCCTTAGTAACCATAATACTATCTCCCTCTAGAACATCTTGATTGTACAAGCATGCTATGTTATGCCTGTATTCTGCACTGCTGAATTTACTGTGATAACCTGTAATATGCATTGTAAATATGATTTTTTTTGTTTAATGTTTCTTTATTTGTTATCTTGTTAATTTCATTGTTCTATGTTGGAGCTTATCTCCCCGGGCCTCTACTGAAAATGGACATGTATCCAGTTAGACTAGCCCGGTCAACAAATGTAAAATAATAGAAATAAAATAAAATCTGATGATGGTTTAGTGAATGAGACAAGTGACTGGAAGGGGGTGATGACAGGCAAGCAGCAGGAGCGGACAACACATTCCCTTCTGCAACATTTATATTTCTAAATATGATTTTCTGACTTTGGGTGACTACTGAAGTTCCATGGGCCACAATGCTCATTGAAGCAGCAAAACTACAAGAACAAAACAGAATTATATACAAGCTCCTAAGTTGAGGTACCTTGGAGCTATTCCCTTTACTGGAGGTACAATAATACTAAATATATATATATATATATATATATATATATATATATATATATATATATAAAACAAACAGCAGGGATATGGGTGGCAACCCCCATGTCAAAGGAATTCAGGGAGAAACTAATTTCTACAAAAATACTGTAATGGTATAACATAACATTATGAAACTTACTTTTTTTTTTTTTTTTATATATATATATATATATATATATATATATATATATATAGAGAGAGAGAGTTTCAGGAACTGCTGTTTCACGTTTCACACTTGTGACAATGGAGCTATAAATGCACATTAGTCAGTTGAGAGTGCCATTATCTAGGACAGAAGGGGTTAAATGATCCACAGCACCTTTAAGTCCCATCACCCACTGACATATTAGACTATGTAAAATGAAGGGGGCATTTAATGGTAGCCTGAGGTAAACACCCTTACCTCAATGGTAATGCCTCCCTCAAAAACCCTACCACCACCACCACTGCAGTGTCAGGTTGCCTGTGCTAGTTCACTAGTTTGCAACACCCTCCCACCAGAAGAGGTGACCAGGCTCCATTTAATCATCCATCTTCTTCCATGTGCCACCTCCAACAGGTATCCTTGCCATTAATCAAACATGGATCACTTAAAGTCACAGTCACAGCTTTATCTGTCTGCACCAATGAAGTTGGCCGTAAATCTTTCATTATAATACATATATATTTTTAAATGATTTGCTTGTTTATTCAGCAATCATAATTTACATCCATCTTGTTAGATATTACGATGTTACCTTTTACTGACATTAAAAATTAGGTTGCTACAACAACATGTGATGTATATTTTGTGTAGACCACTTTGGAGAATTTTTGCATCTTTAAGCGCGTACGTTACCCATCATTATCATACACTATTTATACTTTGCTGACCATGTTAGTCCCATTACGCCAGTGGCCTGTTTTACCCACAGCACATTCCCACTTGCACAGCTGAGAAAAACAGTCTAACCATAAGTACTACTAGCATAAAGCCATGCTCGTCACAAGAGAAAGGCAACCCTTACCTCACCCTGCTTTATGTCTTGCTGATTTTTCTCATAGAATTACACATGGATTGATATTTAATTATTTTAATTCACCAGTTATTAAAATAGGTAGTATGCATTGTTCGTTTTTCATCAAACATTGCAGTTAAACTGTCACAAGATAAAAAACACAATACTTTCCCCTTAAACCCACGTTGTAACCAATATATGCATCTCTGCTAATTTTCGCATAGGATTACATATGGATTGCTATTTAAATGATTTTCATTTGCCAGTTATTCAATAATGCTGAAAGCTTCATTGCAACTGTCTCCCAGAATTTTACACAGAACAGGTTTGTGACAACCACCTCACACTTTAAGGATGATAATGGGATGGGGAAAGCATGACAAAAAAGGAAAACTAGGAACTGTACTTGGTACCACAACATCCTGTTTGCACAGAACACAGATGGGGCCAACTACTAACATTCTATCAAAGAGCAGAGAAGTTAGTATTGTGAAGATTCACACCTAGGCCTTTAACGCCATACCATTTCAAATGAAGAATTTAGCAAGGGAAGGGGCACAGTAAAAAGGAGGATACACATTCCAGTGCATGTTACTATATGCTTATGACAGTATTTTTTTTTTTAAAGATACACACTTTATAACCATTCAAAATCATAGGTCCACCACTCTCAATTTCTACAAATACATCATCATCTTCTTTCGGCTGTTCCCGTTAGGGGTCGTCACAGCAGATCTGTTTCCATTTCTTCCTGTCCTCTGCATCTTGCTCTGCCACACCAACCACCTGCATGTCCTCTCTCACCACATCCATAAACCTTATCTTAGACCTTCCTCTTTTCCCATTACCTGGTAGCTTCATCTTTAGCATCTTTTTCCCAAATATACTCAGCATCCCTCCTCAGCACATGTCCAAACCAACATAAACATGCCTCTCTGGCCTTGTCTCCAAACCTTCCAACCTGGGCTGACCCTCTAATATACTTATTCCTAATCCTGTCCACCCTCATCACACCCAGTGCAAAGCTTAACATCTTTAATTCTGCCACATCCAGCTCAAACTCCTGCCTTTTTGTCAATGCCACTGTCTCCAACCCATATAACATAGCTGGTTTCACTACCCTCTTGTAGACCTTCCCTTTCATTCTTACTGGTACTCATCTGTCACAAATCACTCCTGACACTCTTCTCCACCCACTCCATCCTGCCTGTACTCTCTTCTTCACCTCTCTTCCACACTCACCATTACTCTGAACTATTGATCCCAAGTATTTAAACTCATCCACCGTCGCCACCTCTACTCTCTGCATCCTCACCATTCCTCTATCCTCCCTCTTATTCACACACATATTCTCAGTCCTGCTGACCTTCATTCCTCTTCTCTCTAGCACATATCTCCATCTCTCCAGGGTCTCATCCACCTGTTCCCTACTCTCACTACAAATCACAATGTCATCTGCAAATATCATAGTCCACGGGGACTCCTGTCTGATCTTGTGATTGCAAATAAGAAAGGGCTCAGAGCTGATCCTTGATGTAATCCCACCTCCACCTTAAACGCATTTGTCACTCCCACCGCAGACCTCACCGCTGTCACACTACCCTCGTACATATCCTGTACCACTCTTACATACTTCTCTGACACTTCCAACTTCCTCATGCAATACCACAACTCCTCTCTAGGCACTCTGTCATATGCTTTCTCTAAGTCTACAAAAACACAATGCAACTCCTTCTGACCTTCTCTGTACTTCTCCATCAACACTCTCAGAGCAAATATCGCATCTGTAGTGCTCTTTCCCAGCATGAAACCATACTGCTGATCACTAATCATCACGTCCTTTCTTAACCTAGATTCCACTACTCTTTCCCATAACTTCATGCTGTGACTGATTAATTTAATCCCTCCGTAGTTACCACAGCTCTGCACATCACCCTTATTCTTAAAAAATCGGTACCAAAACACTTTTTGTCCATTCCTCAGGCATCCTCTCATGTTCCAAGATTTCATTACAAAATCTGGTTAAAAACTCCACTGCCATTTCACCTAAACACCCCCATGCTTCCACAGGTATGTCATATGGACCAACAGCCTTTCCATTCTTCATCCTCTTCATAACTATCCTTACTTCCTCCTTGCTAATCCATTGTACTTCATGATTCACTATCCCCACATCATCCAACCTTCTCTCCCTATCATTCTCTTCATTCATCAACTCCTCCAAGTTTTCTTTCCATCTCCTCAGCACACTCTCCTCGCTTGTGAGTATGTTTCCCTCATTATCCTTTATCTGCTGCACATCTAGCTCAGTCCCTCTGTCAAGCATTTCGGTACATGTCCTCTTCTCCCTTCTTAGTGTCCAACCTTTCATACAACTCTTCATATGCCTTGTCCTTCGCCACCTCTCTCTTTGCCATACACCTCATCTCCTTATACTCCTGTCTACTTTCTTCATCTCTCTGACATTACAAATACCCTTGTGAAAATTCCAACATATAGGTCCACCACTCACAATTTCTACAAATACCCTTGTGAAAATTCCAACGCATCTCAAATAATTAAAATTATAACACCTGCAAAAAATTCTTATTCTGATCTAAATTACTAACAATGGTATAATGATTACATTAACTAAAGAATTTGCAAATGTTTTTGAAACCATTTTGCATGATAATTTCTTTACAACAAACCACCAACTATGGAAGACTGCTAAAAGCAAAACACAAGCAGACCTGAAGAAAGGCATTATAATTCAACATGAGTATATGCACACAGTCACCAAACCAAAATATTCTAAAAAAAATTATGCATACAAGTTAAAAAGACAAGTAATTAATTTACCTATAAAAACACCTCTGTTGCATCCTCACTAATGTAGCACTAGATAGTAATAACTTATCAAGTTGCAGGCAACTAAAACAAAAATCAGACTCGCTTGTTTTATTACTTCAGCTCACCCCTTATGCAAATAAGACTGGTTCTGGCAATCTGACAGGTAAGCAGGGATATAAGCAGGATAAAGTGGCACCTTACCACCTGTCAGCACTGCCAGCTTCTGACCTGCCTTACTTTTCATAGTATAAAGCAAATAGTTTTGTCAGCATTGTTCAAAGAGGACTTTTTTTAATTTCTGACAGCTTATAGTTACAGTGACAGTCACACATTATTGCACAACATGTCATATTTACATAAATATGGTCAACAAGATAAGTAAAATTGAGGTAAAGCTTTGCTAGAAGTTAGCAAATATTCCCAGAGCTGTTGCAGTTTATTGCCCTCCTGTGTAAATTGTTATGGAAACAGCCACTCTTGGTGAGTAAACAGACATCAGTAAAAACAAAACGAAATTAATAACATGCAGACAAGTTGCTGGACAATCAGTTGTGCTGTTTTGACAGACAGACGTATAGATACCATCTTAGAAATATCAAGTAATCTGAAACAAATAAAAAAAGAGAACTATGCAGAATATCAGACTGTTTAGACAGCAGGCTGGTCACTACCACCACTGTCCGAGCCAGGTTCCTCCAAGTAAAATAAGAGGGGAAATGGCCCACCAATTTTACAGTAGCAGCACATTGAAACCCTACGGGATTAGAGTAAAATACTGAAGCTTTGTTTTCCATCATATTCTTCATGACAGTTTCTTAGATGTTTAAATAAGATGTTGCTAATACAGTACTTTGTTTGATTGCAGAACGTGCAGCCAATATATTTAAATAAATAAAATACGTCATTCTTCTGCTAGCAGCAGTGTAAGGGGTGGTTTCGTGTGTGCGTGGAGAGTAAGGATAACCCGTCCGTCGGAAATCATCAGTTCCGAAACTGGTTATGTGATTTTTATGCAATTTTCAAACAAGAAAAACCCCGCGCAAGAATAAATAACGTGTAATTTAACAAATCCGAGATTCTTTAAAATCTGATCAGTATTGTGTTCTGTTTGCGCCATAACACAGTAAAAATAATCTTTATTTTAATTCCATAACCAGCTCTATACTTAATGACAGAAACGTGTAGGTTTACCAATGAGAGGAATAAGCAATCAGAAAGGCTTGTCTGAGACGCAAGAATGCACATCTGTACAGTCACAAGAGAACGCTACAGTGAGGAACTCGGTTCAAAAAAAATAGCCACACTCAAAACGCAACTGCAGTAAACAGTTTATGCCAGGCACAAAAAATGTATTTTCTTCTTACCTTGATGACAGATACGTTTTCCCACACCCTTAATTCCAATGCAGAGAAAGTTTTAAAGCCCCATTAAAAACTTTCAGCTACAGCAAATACTTCCCGTTCCATATTAATTAAAGCTGTCTCACTCAGAGCTGCTTACTCAAATCCCGCCCCTGCCTCGCAATCATTGGTTCCGGATCGGGCAGTAACTTCCGGGTGTGTAAAAGTTGAGTCCTGTTCGGGTCTGAACTTTAGACTGAGTATTTTTTATTACGTCTATTTTGGACTGTCCCATAAGTTTCACTAAATGTATAGCGACAGCCAGGTCAATAAACCATTAAATGATGTGACTGATCATCACTCTTAATGGTGGCGGCACCGCGTATTAAGAGTAGATGGATGGTGAAATACAAACCTTCTTAACTTCGGTGTAGCTATAAAATGACAAAATATTTTACTCGAGTGGCGGATAAATAATGCTTGTTTCTTCTAAAACAGTTAACGTTAAACTGGTAGTTATGTGCTGTCGTAAAATAATACCTCTCAACTGTACAGATTTTCGCAAAATGTCCAGATTTTTGCCTCATATTTAGGTCTGTTTTTCATAAAATTGTGGTTTTCTAACAAATTATTGGCAAGTCATTAAATATTTAAAGATAGAAACTAATGAAAGGCATTTGAGTTTAAGACTTAAAACCCTTCAGAAAATCCATGATAATGCAAAACCTGTTATTCTATCACCTTTTTATGTTTGTAAGCGGTGGTGCAGCGGTTAGCGTTGCCGCTTCAAAGCAAGAAGTTCTCCAGTTCAGTCCTCAGTTGGGGTGCCTTCTGTCCGGAGTCTGCATGTCCTCCCTGTGGACGCGTGGGTTTGTGCTCTGGTTTCATCCCAAAGACATGCTGTAGATGAACTGGACACACTAAATTGGCCCTAGGGGTGCGTGTGTGTGCCTTCAGTGGAAGGATGGGCGTCGGGCTGGCAACTCGACACCGTAAAACTCCACTACCAATTATGAGCAGACAGGTGATCCGCTGTGGCGACCCCTAACCGGGAAAAAGCCGAAAGAAGAAGAGCAGTATTTAAAATTTTCCCTATTTTGGGCCTTTGACCCCTATGATGTATGGCTTTCTCCAGATTTCTTGATCTTAGAGGTTCAAATGTAGGTGTTTGATGTTTAGTATCATGGGCAAGTCTTGTACGGAGTTGTACTGTGACACGGACCCCTGTGCGTCTTGTTTAACGCACGACTTTTGTCTTTAAAAGCAGGTTTCAGTTTAAGTGCTTGAACTTGCTCTTTAAAATATTTTGGGGGAGCATAACCGTTTGGTAAGTTTCATTTGTTGTCAAGTAACCGAGTAAAACTTGTAGCAGCTGCATTAATATTGTTCACATAAACTGGACGGGGTTTTCGTTTCATTTAGAAGGATTAATGGAGAGACAATAGTATTGCTTATAATTCAGATGTTCCTGTTAAAATAGCAATTACAAATTACCTTTTTAAAATACGTAGTGTGTAGGTTCATGTATTGAGACATTAGGATGTGTGCTGCATACCCATAATGGCATGATACGGAATCTTATCACTTTTCCGCCACTTAGGGCCGACCTTTGGTCAACTGGTAACCTAGGCAAAAGCGTTCCACAGTGCTCCTCCCATAACATCACCCCGTGCCCACATCCTGGTCTACTACACCATACAGATTACTTGTCCCCCCCCCCCCCTTTTTCTCACAGTTTGTCTTTTATGTTTTTATCCTGTATTCATTCAACATATTTTATCCTTTTACTACAAAAAATAAATACTGGAAAAGCACCCCTGCTAGAGCCGCGCCCTAGGCAGCTGCCTAGTTGGCATATGCCTAAGACTGGCTATGCCACCACTCTCCACATTCAGAAATGACAATAATACACTATAATCAGCTGGGGTTGCCACCTGCTCATCCTTCCATTTCCAGACAAATAAACAGCACCACCTGCAGAATGAAAACACACCCCATGCTTCAGGACTGTCATACCAATTTTAGCAAGTCACACCCAGAAATAACAGTTTTTAAATGCTATAACCATACACAGTAACTATTGGCAGCCTTAGATGATATGGAGCCCTAGGCAAAGTACTCCATGGCACTTCCTATCCAAGTTATCTACTGTCACCCTGGCATACACCCCAGTGTTTCCCTGTTTTCCTCCCATTCTTGCCTCCTTTTGTTTTGTTTTACCAAATGTTGCCTTATTTGTTAGCTGTTTCCTTCATCCTTTCAATACATCCTAAATGGTCATTTACCTAGTAAATAATTTAGTTAGGCTGGGAGTATGTAGGCCTCAAGGTCACCAGATGTTACATGTTCCAGTTGCTACAGGTTCTAAATGCTTTGAGGTGCATTTTTAGAGATGTTACACAAATTTTGTCCAATGATTGAACAATAATCATGACTTTGGCAATTAACAATTATTTTTCTTTCAAGGAAAAAATAAGTCATGCTCAAGGATGGTAACACAGTAATTACCACTAAATTAAGTAGCAGTTACCCATAACTGAGAAGAAAATGGTTGTGAGGGCATGTAAATCATGTATGGGATGACTGATTTCCTCCATACTCATAAACAAAAGAAAATAGTCACTTTCTGTGAACCACTCTAGTGTTATATTGGGATGGGAGTGAAATGACAAATGGCCATAGTCCTACAAGTTGCTGCTGCTGCATCTACACAACAAACCTACCCCAAAAAGCAGATACCTTCTTTGTACTGCTTTGAAGTTAGACTAGGATGAAGGTGAAAGAACAAACAGCACCACAACATATTTCAACTAATTGCTATCAGTGGTACATATGCAGCACGCCTCCTTTCCACTACACCTAGAAGATAGCAACCTGTATATACATATGGTTTCAGTTCTGAAGGAAGTGAAAAAAACAGCACTCACAGTAATTCATTATAACTTGTTGTTTCTACATAGTATATTGGCCCTAGACAAGCTACAACAAGCAGACCTATAATGTGTGATTTTGAGGAAAGCTAAAAATAATTACCACACTGTTCCCAGCCAACACACAAGCTATAGGGACTTTCTGTGTTCACCTCTGAAGTTTGACTGAGAAAGATTTAAAAAAAAATAACCACAGTATCCCTGGCCACCACACAAACTATAACAATCTCTGTGTCCACCTCTCAGGGGGGTCAGTTTTAGACTATGTGGGACCCACAGTAAAGAACCCTACTAAGCCACTTTACAGCCAGGAATGATGGTTTCCAGAAGCTCTTAGTATCTAGATGTTCTGGAATGCATTCTATGCCTTATGTTTTTTTTTTTTCACTACCCAGGAGATCAATGTGTGCACATCCACCAATATTGTGTTATCACACACACGCGCACACACACACACACACACACACATACACACACACACCATGCTTTATAAAGACAAATTGGAAGAGCAAGAATTCGCGTACAGCACACTTTTGGGATGTTGGAGAAATCCAGAGCACCTCAGTAAAACCCAAACAGCAGCATGAAGGACATGCAGACTCCTCAAAGAAGAAGCCAAAACTGAGAATGCAATCAAAGCTGTGAGATAGCAATACTACATACTGTGCCACTGTACCAATGATGTGTTTGCTTCACACACATCCAGTCCCACTGTACCAATAGTATGTTAGTTTCACACACGTCCAGTCCCACTGTACCAACGATGTGTTTGTTTCACACACATCCATTCCCACTGTACCAACGATGTGTTTGTTTCACACACATCCAGTCCCACTGTAACAACGACGTGTTTGTTTCACACACATCCATTCCCACTGTACCAACGACGTGTTTATTTCACACACATGCAGTCCCACTGTAACAACGACGTGTTTGTTTCACACACATCCAGTCCCACTGTACCAACGATGTGTTTGTTTCACACACATCCAGTCCCACTGTACCAACAACGTATTTGTTTCACACACATCAGTCCCTCTGTACCAACAACGTGTTTATTTCACACACATGTAGTCCCACTGTAACAACGATGTGTTTGTTTCACACACATCCAGTCCCACTGTACCAACGATGTGTTTGTTTCACACACATCCAGTCCCACTGTACCAACAACATGTTTGTTTCACACACATCCAGTTCCACTGTACCAGTGATGTGTTTGTTTCACCCACATTCAGTCCCACTGTACCAATGACATGTTTGTTTCACACACATCTAGTCCCACTGTACCAACGATGTTTGTTTCACACACATCCAGTCCCACTGTACCAACGATGTGTTTGTTTCACACACATCCAGTCCCACTGTACCAACCACATGTTTGTTTCACACACATCCAGTCCCGCTGTACCAACGATTTGTTTGCTTCACACACATCCAGTCTAGACCACCAAATAGAGAGTTATTGTGTGCAATACTGATGTTTAACAAGGATAAAAGGTGAAAGAACTAAAGATCATCTTATTCCTCCTATATATAAATACATTGTAACCCTCCACCCCACAGAAGCACACATTTACAAGCATAAGCCACAACAATAACTGTATCTGCACTGCATTTAAATGGAGATATGAAATCCAAGTGAAACAGTGAACATTTTAGGAAATATACATCAGAAATGTGTTAGCTCTCAGAATAATTTAAATTGCATTTCATGTGCTCACCATAACTGTATTTCCTGATATAGACCCTGATTTCTGGAATTCCTGACAAGAGTCCCTGATTTCCTGAGTATCAGGAAAATTTACTGAAAGGTGGCAACCCTGCCGTCAAATGTCCTTGACATACATCTCAACATCTTAGTGCACGAAATGTGGACAAAACCTAAAATAATGGGGGGTGGGGGCAAAGGCCACAAAATAAGTACAGGTTCTAAATATTTTTCTTATAAACTCAGGACGTTGATAGAATAACATGATTCATATTAGCATGTATTTCTAAAGGATATGATGAAGTTTGAAACTCAAACGTAAGTCATTATTTAGTAACTTCAATGACTTGCCAGAAAACCACTAATTTTATAAGGAACAGACCAGAAATATGAGGAAAAAATCCATAGGTTCATCAATTTGATGGCTCTCATTTGCAAAGCCATGAAAGATATTATAACTGGCCTGATATTAAAGATCCATCAAGCTATACCCAAAGAAGTTCGGTTTTGTCAAACGTAAATCCTATCTAATATATCTGGTTAATTTTTCTTAAGGGTAACACAGGCTGTTGACAGGAGTTGTGTTGTCTACATGGAATATCATGACCTGACCCAGACATTTGACACTATCCCCCATGCTAGCATAGTTAGTAAGGTAATGTGTCACAAACATATCTTTATGTGGTAAGACAGACAGTAAATTGGATAAAAGACAGAACCCACACAGTGCGAGTGGCAGGTGCCTTGTCAGAGAGTATCAAGGTGACCAGTCCTATGCTGCAGGAATCAGTGCTGTGACCTATTTTGTTCGGCATTTATTTTTCTGATCTATAGACCATAAACCAAGACCTCTGGCCAACCAAGTCTGTAGATACCTGCAAACTAGGAGTCATTATCAAGTCTCCCTCCTATGCCAAATCCCTTCAAAAGGAGCATACACACAAATATCTGGTATACTAAAATGGGATCAAATTAAATGCTAAAAAGTACAGTGACAGACAACCCCTCCCTCTGAGTATACAAAATAGACAATACCTCACTTCAGACTGAAAACATTGTTAGGGACCTTTGAACTTAAACTGATAATTCCCTCTTGTTTGATTATCTCATAACAAAAGGAGTCAGAAAGTCCTTCCACTTAGTGCAGCTAACTGCCAAAAGGAATATAATCCAGGTCTAAAGAGATCATTGTCCCTTTATATTCAGCATTGCTTAGGTCAGTTATTGAACACAATACCCCATATATATATATATATATATATATATATATATATATATATATATACATACATACATACACATATATTCACTTTGTATTGGAACTGTATATACATACATACATACATACACATATATTCACTTTGTATTGGAACTGTAATCAAGAGTTACCAGCACAACTAATACTGGAACTCAATGCCATTACAACAACTTCATAAGTGGAACTCTACTATATTTGAAAAGCCTTACCTTATTTTTCAGTTGCAGAATAATATTACAAGAGAGTAAAGTGAGAAAGCACAGAGGAAAACATGACTATGAAAAGGTAGCACTTATCCGTGGCAGAAAATAAAATAAAATGATATACTAAGGTAATGGATATATATATTTTATTTTTTTGCCACTGAAAATAATCCTGATAGTGTCAGGAAACAGAATGATGTTTCCTTATAACTTTAAGAGCACATCTGATAAATATATTCGAAATATGATCATTCTTATTACCAACTCATTAGGTGCACATTGATTGGAGATGTTTTGCCAGACATTTCCTGTTAAACTACTGACTCCCTCATCTGAAAATCCAACCAGTTTTCTACCCATCCTACCCAATATATGGTATTCCCATCTAATCAGTATTATCTTATGTAAGACATATTGTCGGCACTTTACTCTATTCAAATCGCACCATATCTATGACCTTCTTTATTCCTCCTTTCTGGTGACCCTGCCACAGGACTAGATCACACTAAAGTGTTAGGATCTCTGTTATGTGAATCCTTGTTTTTCATAATCTGTGAAAGAATTAATGTTCAGAAATTCTACTAGAAAGCCCCACATGATATCTTTTCCATTGTCTTCCCTGAGACTGAAGTGAGACTGATTGGCCTGCTTCAAATTTAACTTCATTACTACATAGAAAATAAGCTTCTATATGCCTGCCATATATCAAATACTAAAATTATCATTGACATAGGAAGTTATTTAATTGTTTCTTAAATCATTCATCAGTGTCACTTTCCTTAATATCACTTCTAAGCATATTCTGTTGCTGACAGATCTTATGTCAAAATCATATTCTTGTAAATTTCTTAGGAACGAACCTTTTATTCCCATGCATACTAAATAATTTTAGACGAAGATATCCAAAATGGAAATCATTTATGTAAACCTAAAAACATAATTAGATAACTAGGTTATATTAATTGCAAATCTAGGTGTTTGATTTATGTGGCTAGCTCTTTATCTTCAGATGTGTTTTATATTAGTAGAATGAAAAGATGTGTTTAAGAAGGATTTATGAGCACAATTATGTCATAGTATTCAAGAGTGAAAATAATGCACTTTGTAAACATTCATCAAAATGTTCAAATTTCAGAAGATTTCTATTTTTTATAGTAGAAGAAGTAAAACTTGATTTATGAGGTGGGAATATAGAAAATGAGTTTGATTCAGTGGTGTAGTACTGACAAGTGCTATTGCCTGCATCTAAATAGTCAGGTTTGAATGACTGTATTCATTTCAAAGCTGTTTCAAAGAAAAAAAAAACAAAGTATTGACAAATGATTTTTAGTCTTTTGAAGTTTGTGACATATTTCACATATGATTTGGTCACTTGATTTTTATTGTATGATGTTTTTTATTTAAGTTGGGGTTTTATGGTCTTTCACTGATCCGATGAAGTATCAATGCAGAGACAAAATGCTTACTGAAGTTTTTAACTAATGAATTTCCACCATGCTGGTCTGAAGAACATATTTTTATTTACGTTTACAAGTTTTTCATGTTTATGCCATGCAAGATAATTATTTTGCTATTATAAGATCACCCCTTGACCTTCTTTCTATAAGATAATGTGCAAAAGTTTAAGGGTTTAAATCTTTAATAGTAAGAGGGGCTGCCATTGGAAATGCTCCTCTTTGTAATGCGTAACTGGATTTTTCTAAATCTTTATCGTTTCTTTAGTACTGGTATACCATAATGGACATCCAAATTTAAATTTTGTCCTTTCAAGGCCCACAAGACAGGTTGAAGTACTTCCTGTTTTTTTTTTTTTTTTTTTTTTTTTTATACATACATTAACATACACTGTTAACTTAGAACTCCAGTTATTTATTTCTAAAATATGGTTCATAAAGGCCAAATTGTTGTGATCTAGGGCACCAAGATCTGTAAAAAGAATAACATGTTCCGACAATTGCTTATCAAGTATGCAACTGCTTTTGGATGTTGTCCCTTCAGATTCTCTTTCCTCTCTTGCTCCCTAAGACCTATATGGTATCTTTGGATCTCAAGGATGCTTATCTACATATTCCGATCCAACCTCTTTTCAGGAAGTTTTTGCATTTCTCTGTTGCTTTCTTGCATTTTCAGTTCTCTGCTTTGCCTTTTGGACTTTCTACTGCCCCAAAGGGTATTCACCAAATGCCTTGCTCCTGTGATTGCTTTTTGCAGGCTTCAAGGGATCCATATATTTCCTTACTTGGATGACCTGTTGATTCACGCTTCCTCTCCAGAGACCCTTTTGCAAAATCTTCATTTTGCCATTTCCCTTCTTCAGAGTCTGGGGTTCACTATATATTTCAAAAAGTCTTCTATGACTCCTTCTCAGGATCATGTTTTTCTGGGTTGCAGGATTCAGACGGTGCCAGTGCTGGCTTCCTTGCCCCCTCCAACGGTCTTAACTCTCATTTCTTCCTCTCACACTCTTCTTCCTCAGCCTTTCATTACTACCAGGGAGTTTCTGAAAGTTCTGGTTTTCGTGGTATCCACTATTCCAATGCTCTTTCTGACCAAACTTCCTATGAGAAAGTTTCTAAAGTCAGTGTGGCTTCAACATGCACATCCCCTAGACTTTGTAGTTCTTTTCCTTGCCTCAGGCAGGAACTTCACTGGTGGATTCAGCAGTTGTCTCTGAATCCAGGGATCCATTTTCATCCCCTTTTTCCCTCTCAGGAACTGTTTATAGATGTTTCAGGCATGGGATGGGATAGCAACATTTCATTCCATAAAAGTTCAGAGGGTGTGTTCGCCTCATCAGCAGAAACACATCAATGTCAAAGAGATGAGAGCTCTTCTGTTGGCTCCTCAAGCCTTTCATCCTCTTTTCTCTACAGGGCGTCTCGAGATGATCACTGACAATACCACAGTTATGTGGTATTTCAACAAACAGAGAGGAACAATATCTTCTCTTCTTTGCCGGTTGGCACTTCTTGTATACTTGTTGTCAAGTATCAAGTCACTCTTCAGGCAGTTTATATCCTTTCAGGTCAGAACAATGTAGTAGACACTCTGAGCAGGTCCTTAACTCAGTCCCATGAATAGATGCTTCACAGGGATGCATTTCTGGATATTATCCACCAGCAGGGTGCTCCTCAAGTGGATCTTTTTGCCTCCTGTCTCAACAGACAACTTCTTCTGCTTTGTGCCAGAGTACCAGGTCCCCTGGTATGGAAGATGGATGGAGTTTCTTGGAAGGGGATGTTTCTTTATGCATTTCCTCCCCTTCCTCTCATTCCAAAATTCCTGTTCAGAATTCAACACGATGCTCCCAAATCTTGTTGGTGACTCTCTTTTGGCTGTGACAACACTGGTTCCCTCTTCTTGTGTATTTAGCCAGGAGCAATCATCACAAGTTACCTCACAGGGTGTATCTACTCTCACAAGGCAGGAAATCTCTCATCCATCCCCACCTATCCATGCTTCAAATGACACTGTGGGTGATAGGATTTTGATTCCTCATAGACACCTTTTTTTCTGAGGACATCCGGCGAGTCCTGCAGGAGGCCAGGAAACTTACTACTAGGAAATCCTACTTATCCAAATGGAAGAGATTTTCTATTTGGTGTCTTTCTCATAACCTGGACAAACTTACTGTGGATGTTCCTTTGGTTCTCTCTTATTTGTGTGAGTTGCTCAAGGGTGGTTTGGCATATTCTTCTAATAAGGTCACTTATCACTGTCTCTGCTTTTCTGCCTTTCTCTGCTCCTTTAGCATCTAGATTTGAGGTGAAACAATTTCTTAAAGGTGTCCTTAATATTAGACCTCCCAGGAAGTCTGTTCCTCCTCTCTGTGAACTTAAATTTGTTTTGGAGAAGTTGATTTAGGTTCCTTTTGAACCTGCTGCTTCAGTTTCCTTGTTACGCTGTTCCTGGAAGACTGTTCTTTTGTTAGCTCTTACTTCTGCCAGATGAATGTCTGAGTTACAGGCCCTTATGGTTTGTCTTCCTTTTTTGACCTTTCATGAGGGTAAAGTGTCCTTGTGCACTAACCCTTCTTGTATACCTAAGGTGGTTAATGAGCTATCAATCAGTCTATTAATCTGCCTACTTTTTACCCTCTCTGAAAACTGACTGTGAGAGGGTGCTGCATACTTTGGATGTGCATAGGCAACTCAGAGTTTATCTGGGTAAGACTAAGACTCAGTTATTTGTTTCTTTTCATATTAGATCTTTGGGACTTGCTGTATCCAAGCAAATTATTTCTTCTTGGATTTCTAAGACTATTTCTTTTTGTTACACTTTTAATGGCAAGAGCCTTCCCTCTTCAGTCAAGGCTCATTATAATAGAGCTGTGGCTTCTTCTGGTGCTTTTTTCAAGGACTTGGATACTAATTCTATTACTAAAGCAGCTACCTGGACTTCTGTGCATATCTTTACCAAGCACTACAAGTTGGATGGTATCTCTAGAACTAGGGCTGGTTTTGCTAGTGCTGTTCTTCATGGCTTTTTAGGTGATTCTTCTGCTCCTTCCCCATCCCTGGTTTCCTCTTGAGCTTTGGCACTGTCCCATATGTAAAAATACTGCAGGAGTGAATGTAAGGACATATTGCAGTTGTGTAAAATCTTACCATAACTGTAGATGTCCTTACCTTCACTGCTGCAGTATTCACTCTTGCATTCTTCCCCCTAGTCCTTTGCCTTTCTGGATGTACAGATAATGTACAGATTGCCTCTTGGGTTCCTTGGACTGGTGCTCCTACTGGAGCAATCAGTTCTGATTATGGTCAGCCTGAACATCACCTTTATGCCCTACGCTATGCAAGGAGGATTTGGGTGATGTTCGGCATACCTTTAAAGCAACAGCAGTCTTTGGTAGACTGGCCAGATGTTGGGCTTGCACAGCATGGAATCCTATATGTTAGGAATACTGCAGCAGCAAAGGGAAGGGCATCTTCCGTTATGATACGATTTTATACAGCCGTACTTTTTGGGAGTGTAATGAGTTGGCAGAGTTTAAAAGTTCCCTGCAGAGTATTCTGTCAGAAATACTGGGTTAGCAAATGAGTGTAACTAAGGAAATTATTTTTAGTTGGGATACAGGATCTGAATTGCTTAGACATAGTAAGGCTTTGTTAAGTTTCATTGTGGTGGTTGCCAAAAAAGCAATTACTAAAAAACAAAAATCAAAATCTAAACCAACTATACATACTTTAAGTAGTGAATATAATAACAGAGATAAAAGAATAGGAAGTGGGATCTATAGAAAATGGTGTGACTAAATTACATAGAAAAAAAAGGAAATTGTGGGAACAATACATGCAGAAAAATGTTTTGGAGGAGGAACAATGTTTCAAGAGAAGGCAGGAATTTAAAAATGTATGTAATGCTGCTTAGCTTATATGATATACACTAATAGATGTGAATTATAATGTTTGTAAATGTGAACCTGTTAATATGACTTGATTTCTTTTATATAAATGAAAGTTTGCCTATGTCACAAGTGATAATTCGATAATGGTATTTAAAAAATAGAATTAGAAGTAAGTCCCTTTTAGACTTAAGAATAACAATGTTAACATAGTTCTGTATCAATAAACATACCTTTCATAGCAAGACTCAAGGTAGAATATTTATTTGTATGCTGGCTGAGGCTTCGTCCCTTACCTCAGCCAAATGATGAGGCATTGCCATCCTGGTTGCTCAAACAAGTAACATCAAAATACACTTAGAAAAATACTATAGGCTGGAGACTTTAATGGGCATATGAGGGTCACTGATGATACTGGGTTCCATTTACATTCTGCTAGGTGTCATCCAGCCTGACTTAGGCCTTGTTAACTGGGGACAGCTATGAGTTGCTTGGTGTAGACTTCAAAGGCTTAGTATTTGTAGGATGAAGTAGGTGGCAAGAATGAAGCCCTACCCTTCTGCAATAACATGATTCTCAGCAATCCTTACTAAATTTTAAGCTTGATCAGTGATTGTGAGCATTTTAAGGTACACACAACCCTGTTGTATTCCCAGTATTCTTCTGTTACAAGGGTTAACATAATGATAGGCTTTAGAGGTGTGTTCTTCTTACAGCAATGATACACAGTTTTTGTATGTCACTCAAAGTTCTTTCAGACCAATGCCCAGTGATGATTCATCTAGGAGCAGCAGATATCCATCTCCATACCCTGTGAAATTTGAATATCATAGACTAAATTAATCCTGATATTCTGGAAGACAAACAGGGAAGAAAACATGATCAGATTCTCCATTTTTGATGGGATGTCCTTAAGAGACGTTCTATGCCAGGAACTCATTATAATAGTGGAAGCAGTCTGTGCGTCCATATTGGCCAGTGAGTACCTGCCATAAAGCCCATCAGTCCAGGTTCAGTAAGCTTCTGGCTATCCAGTGTCCAGCTGCCCAGGCTGAGATTTCTGGGGCAGCCTTGCTGAGGAAAAGATGGATGTAATACTCAGCAACTTGCCAAACATGGACAAGGATTGCTACAATGAATATGAGATCACAGATGGGTCACAGCTTGGAAGTGGATGACATCATGATATGGAGGAGACTAAATATTCTGTGTATCCAGAAGTCAAGGTGTAATGACAGAACAGCCCTCTTGGTCTGAAATACAATGTCTACTGTACAGGGAGAGGAAGGACTAGACCTAGTGTAGGAATTGTGGTAAGAGACTGTTTTTTAAAGATGGCGATGGATGGAGTCAGAATCAAGGACAGGATCACAGCCTTTGGACTCCAGTGTAAAGACAGCAGTTTTCACAATCTCATTCTTTGAGCCACTGCACAATTGAGATGGTGAAGAAAAGAAGAAACTCTGGCAGCAGTTGTAGCTCCTTCTCAATCAAGTGGGACACTATGAGCTGGTCTTGATACTGGGTGGCCAGTATGCTCATATTAGGACAGACAGAACTGGATATGAGGATTGCCTGTGGCCACATGGTTGGGTTAACATGAACAATGAAAGAGAGGCTATTCTGAACTTCTGTCTTACAAATGACTTAGTGATCAGCACATGGTTCAATAAGAGAGAGACAGAGACAGCCGCAAGTGCACATGCAGGCATGTCTAGTAAGCAAATCACATAGACTTCCTCCTTGTAAGGAAAGTGCATAGGGGTTGAATAAGAGATCGCAAAGCCATCCATCATTAAATATATGTCCCCCATCCCACCATCCCATAAAAAACACTGGTAGCTACAGCAAACTGCAAACACTGGTCAGAGAAGGCTCTAAGATCAAAAGAGACTAGGCTGAAGACTTGAAAGTTGATTAAGCAAAAACAAAAAAAATCAAAGGTTCAAGAAAATATGGATCTAGCACCTCATGAAGACCTTGAAATAGATGGAGAAGAAAAAGAAGAACGGCATATCAAAACAGCATGTGTGAAGATGATAGCCCACATCTGTGATTCAGCCAAGTGTGGAAATAATGCAAACAAGGAAAGACGGTGGTGGAATGCAGAAGTTCAGGAAGTTATCAGATGAGAAAAGGAGCGTGGAAAGATTTTGGAGATAAAAAGCCGACCAGGTTAAGAAAGAACACTAGTCAGCAAACTAAGAGTCTAAGAAAGCAGTTGCTTTAACAAAGAAGAAGGTATCAGGGCTCAGTAGATGGCAAGTCAAGGCAAGGCAATGACAGAAAGACAAAGAAAATAATTGACAGATGCCCTTAATAAGGGATGCCAGCAACAATATGTACACCGGTCTAGAGGGCAACAAGGGCAGATTGAAAGAGTATTTCAAAAACCTTATGAATAAAAATGACACACATGTGAGTGCCACACACCCACACACACACACACACACACACACACACACACACACACACACACACACACACACACACCCACACACACACACACACACACACACACACACACACACACACACACACACACACACACACACTGTACTGCAACATGCACAGCCTACAATGAAAGAGGAAGGAGAACTCAGCGTTTGAAGTATACTAAGAAAAATGATACCAGGGAATGTAGCAGGCTCAGATGAAGCTCACAGCACATTTCGTTAATATGTTGGGTATGGTGGTACCTTAGAGGAAAAAGGGCCCTTAACGGCACTCATTATAGTATGGAGACAGAGAGACAGAGAACTATCCCGGACAATAAGCTGTCACACTGCATGAAAATGGTAGACAGGATGATTCATAAATGAATATTCAGTGTAGTAACAAGTAAGATGTGACATGAGCAGTTCAAATTTAGGTCAGGATGCAGTACAACTGATATGTTTAGATTGAAACAGCTAGTGGAGAGAAAGCTGGAGATGATGAAATACTTCAACTAGGCTTTCCTAGACTTGAAGGAAGCATTTTCGAAGGTCCCAAGAAAGCTGATTTGGGCAGTCCTGTGATAGTTCTAAGTACTGTCAGCATTAACAGAATTACTGCAGGCTATGTACAAGGATCCAATGACACAAACACAAACAGTATTTGGACTCACATAGGGGTTCACACTGGGAGTGGGTGTGCATCATGGTTCAGCTGTGAGCTCACTCTTGTTCAAACTAGTGATGTATCATATCAGCATACAGGTTGGAGGGGACATATCAACAAAGCTGCTGTATGCAGACAATGTGCACTACAGACACACTCTGAACATGAAATTCAGCAAATGGTAGGGGAACGGACAGTAAAGCTGAAGGCACATGAGATGAAACTGTGTATAGACAAGATAGTGGGGGGGGGGAATCAGAAGTCACTGAAAATTGAAATAGAAGGAGAAATTGTAGAATAGGTTAACAGCACCAGGTATTTGAGAGGTGTGGTTGTTCTATCCCCCTACAGTCTTTAAGAATTTAAATTTTGACTGTGGATTGATCCTGTGCCTCATACTCTGATATTGGTAGAACATTTAGAAATGGAATGTATACTGTCAGAATTGCATTGACGGAGCAGTCTGATGTCCCAGAGTTTGAGAGAAATGTGTCTATACTGTTATTTGCAGAAGATTGCTAATGTGAGACTTACCTAGAATGTACCAATGTTTTCAAGATGAGGAACCATTTGGGCTCTACAGAGTACTCACTTTTTTGGTCTGGAGAATCTCTGCCCTTTCCAAAATTTAGGATAGGAATAGAAACCAAGCACATGTATTCCGCAGAATACTGTGGTTTTAAAGACATTCATCCAGATTTGTGAACGAGAAATATCCCAATATGTACATAAGGCTAAACATCATTTTTATAACGGAAACTCGATCAGTCCAAATCAGTCCAACCAAGGAACTTCTCAAATATACCATTTATTAGACACACAATTCACAATTGTAGACAAGTTGACCTAGGTTTCGTCTTGAACTTATACAGACTTCATCAGAACTAACACATCATACTGAAACCACTTCCCTTTATAACACTCCCAGGTTAATTGATTAATTACACTCCCACAAAATTAAAGACACATACCCATCAGATCATACATATACCTAAAAACATATATAAGCTAAAACCATGAATAAAAACATACTATAATATTACATAAAAATAAACATATAAAAATATGTAAGATAAAATCAGTACAAAATGAATAATAAAATAATTTGATTTGTTAATCCAACAATATAAGTTACAAAATGTCTAGATAAAAACAAATGTTATGGCAGAAATTTTAGCCCAGTATATATCTTAACTTTAGTAATGGGGCTAAACTAATATGGTCATTAATACTAGATACAAGTGTATATAGTAAATTAAGGGCCTCTCCCATTAATGTATATAGAAAGGATAGATCTTTTAAAAAACTATTAGAGGGTAGTAAGTTAAAACTGACATCTAGGTCTTGTAGACCGGTTGGGAATTTTAAGTGTGGCAGATGTAATAAATGCAAGTATATTCTTACATCAGGAAATAGGATTAAATTAGGGAAAGAAATTATATTTATTAATAGACATTATGATTGCTATAGCAGAAATGTGGTGTATTTAGCTAAGTGCAATCAGTGTCCGGCGTTTTATATTGGAAAAACCTGTCGTACACTTAAAGAAAGGATAGGGGAGCATTTGCTGGACATTAAACATATGAAAAATACTAATGCACTGGCAAGACATATTAAGATAAATATAGGTCACGAATTCCAATTTTGTATTATTCAGCAAGTTATTAAGGATAATCAAGGGCATATTTTGGATGCCCATTTAGATATTAGTGAAACTAAGTGGCAAATAAGGTTAAATGCCACTAGTTATCCTGGAATTAATGACCATATTAGTTTATCGAGTTTCCGTGTAAGAATATTGGTTCTTCAATTTATCTGGATTTTTTATCATTTTTATAACCTAAGTAAAGAAGAAAAATTGGCTTTACAGATGTTAAAGGATGACAAAAATATAGTTATTAGACCTGCAGACAAAGGTAGTGGGATTGTTTTATTAAAGAAACAAGACTATATTGATAGAATGTTACAGATGCTAAAACATGAAGCAACATACACTGCTATTAACAGATTACGGGTTACAAAAATGGTTCACAGCATTCATACAAAGATGTATGAGTTCTGTGACTAAACAGCATCATGAAAGATCTTTTTGGTTTTTTTTAGTATAGAACATCCCACTATACTAATTATCAGTGGTCTCCCCAAGATATATAATGATTGAAATAATCCTCCACTGCATCCCATCATATCAGGGAATGGATGGGTAACAGAACCCTTGTCGATATATGTTGAATACCAGCTGAAAAAAATTATTGGACAGACTCCTACCATAATCAAGCATACTGGACACTTTTTGGGTATGCTCTCTGACTTTGTGAATTTAATGGACACTAGAGAAAATTATCTAATGATCACTTTAGACATCTACAGTATTTTCACTGCTATACGAAATGACTGGTGCCACTTCAATTAAAATGTTTTTAGAATGTAACAGTGATATTGATTCCATCAAAACAGAACTTATATGTATTTTACTAGATCTTATTATACATAATAATGTATTTTTGACAAGGGTATTTATTGGCAGAAATGGGGTATAACTATGGGCACACCCTGTGCCAACAGCTATGCTAATCTGGTATTAGCTGATTGGGAGACATCCATGGTATTGAATGACAACAATCCACTTAAATCAACTGTTAAGTTCTATAAATGTTTTGTGGATGACATATATTTGATATGGGGAAACACTCCTACCATGCTAAAGGACTTTGTATCATATTTAGAAATGGCCACAGACTTTTTAAGGTTTACCATGCACCATTCTACCTTGGACATAAACCACTTAGATGTGAAACTCTTTATGGATGAGAAAGGTGATATATGTACTGGACTTTACAGGAAAGACTGCAGGAAAAACAATCTTTTGCACAGATGGAGCATGCATCCACAATTTATTTTTTCTAATGTTATAAAGAATCAAATCTATAGATCCTCCAGACTCTTCACTGCTGATCAAGACTTTTTAAGGCAATGGGCAATTTGGGTCTGGAGTTTCAAGCAGAGGTTACAAACAACAGGAAATAGAGAAAGAGATGGTTGATATAAATTTGGTACGGGAAACTAGAGGTAGACCATACTTTACACATAAGAGAAATATTTTGGCCTCATCAAATAATATAGATAAGCTGAAACCACCAAGCTGAGTATGCCCCCCACTCACAGAAATGTCATTACTCACCAATAGCAGTGGCATTAAGCATATTTGCAATATCATTAGGGATAACTGGAAGATATTGCTACTTGATCCAGCCATCAAAGATATTGTTGGTAATGAATCTTCATTTAGGTTTCAAGAGAAATTAAGAATCTCAAGCAGTTGCTTTGCTATACAAATAATGCCATGGACAAGGTTTACTCAGATAGGGTTGGCATGTTTCCATGCAGGTCTTGTTCGAACTGTAGATATATTTCAATGGAAAATGAGTTTATACATCCACTCTCTGGGAGACGCTACAGATGTCATAAGTATGCAGATTGCAAGACACGACATGTGCTATATATATAGTGACATGTGTCTCTTAGGGTCTACTTTACTTACCTGAAAAAACATATCACCGACATTCACTTCACCGAGACAAATATGCCAACAAACCAGAAGACCAACATCCAGAACACCGACATTCTGACCCGAGATAAGTAACCACTTGGCCATTCTGTTGAATTTTGCCCCTTACCCCCATGGTAGTGCAATCTCGGAGTTGATATATTTAGTTAAGGGGGTGTGGGGACATGGGTTTGTTTAGTTTTTTTTTTTCCAGGACCGTCAAGTGGTTACTTACCTCGGGTCAGAATGTTGGTGTTTCGGATGTCGGTCTTCTGGTTTGTTGGTGTATTCATCTCAGTGAAGTGAATGTCGGTGATGTGGTTTTTCGGGTAAGTGAAGTAGATCTGTCTCTTGTCAATGTTTTTACTTGAGTAAAACTAACAGACAGTTAAAGGAACATATCTACGAGTATATTAGTGACATTCAGCTAGGAGATATGAAGAGTCCATTATGTAAATATATCTCTGAAAATTCAGGACATTCATTTTTGTTTATGGTCTTGCAAGTAGTAAAAGAAAATGTTTGAGGTAGTGACTTTACAATATGAACTGAGCAGCATGAAATGAGATGGATAGTGGAACTACAGGCATACCAGCCACCTACTCTAAACACCAATTTACATCTCAAACCTGCCCTTAAAGGGAGTAAATTGCATAGAAAATTATGATTGGATGCAATATAGGCATTGCCTGAATGGAGAAAGTTGATTCACTTTATGAATATACACACTCCTTAGATCTTTGTAACCCATTCAGCATTAAAGATAATTTGGAAGAAGAACTAAATATATACTGCAAACATTTCAAAAAGTCTGGGCTATCTATTTTTATCATTTATATCTACATTACTTTACTATTTCCACTCATGACCTTAACTCTGATGAAAGTAAATTGTCCTACAACACTGTGTGATTAGTTGGATAACAGAACTACAGTTTTATTGGATATTTGACTTTAGTGTGGACCTGTCTGCATTGAAGAGGTATATATATTCATCCAGAAGACACTGATAGGTCAACTAAAAGGCAATGTCTGAAAGGAGCTATTTGATTTGTTAAGTCTGTTATAACATTATGCAATCAGCTGGATAACAGAATCACAATCCTGCTGGATATTTGATCTGAGTGTGAATCTATCCACATTGAAGAGGTGTAGATTCATGCGGAAGACACTGGCTAAATAACTAAAAGGCAGTGTCTGAAAGGAGGAACTTTGATTTGCTGGTTTCAACTATAATATTTAATTTCACCTTCTAATGGCAGAACTGAACAAGGGTTGAACCCAAAAGCGCTTATCCTGTCATTTTAAGTTTTTATTTTCCACTTTTTATTAAAGAAGAGTTTTATGATAGTCAGCCTGGTGATTGCCTTGGATTTGTCTTTTTGTTTATATATATATATATATATATATATACACACACACACATAGGGTCTATATTACCTGATCGAAAATTTAGATGTTCAAACACGTAATGATCTACCCCAATAGAGTGAACTGGCATAATGTCGAACGGCCAGAAAACCATTAAACTGCTTTATGCAGAGGGGCAAGCCCTCCTGCACCCCCCATACCCCCTGCTACTTAAATATACCAACTCCGAGACCACACTACATTGCAGTAAACGGAAATCTCTCCTTACGGAGAATTCCATTTATGTGTTCGACATTCTGCCATGTCGCTCAATTGGGGTGGATCATTACGTGTTTGAACATCTGAATTTTCGATCACGTAATATAGATCCATATATATATATATATATATATATATATATATATATATATATATATTTAAGGCAATGGATTTCATGCAGAAGTTATGAGCTATTGTGTTTAGAGCACATGCATCTTATCATAAATTAGCAGCTCCCAACATTATATGGATTGTAACATAATGTAATGTTTCTTGTCAGAATGATGTCTCACAGCGCTGCAAAATAATAATATAATAATATAACTAATGTGAACAAATGTGCTCTGAACTGTTGCTTTGAAATTATATAACTGCTGTGTATTAGGTTGGAAATCAGATCATTGCTTTAAGTAGTCATGTACTATTGTGTATTAGGCAGGGAAGATTTATTTATGATTCAGGTAACAGAACCAATTATTCAATTAATTGCTATTTAAGGAGATGGCTATAGCCCTACTAATTCCCATTTAAGTTGGCGTCCCACAGAGCCTCAGTTCTGAGTAATCTGCTTCAGTAAGAAGAATCATAGAATTATTACCTAAGAAAGTGTAGACGTCCTCCTACAAAGGACTCCGGGGAGAAGACAGCTAATTGGACATGACTGTGTACATTTCACATTAATTCTTCTTTAAGAAAATAATTAATGGAGTTTGTATAATTATCCATGACTGTTTGCATGTGGACTCTAAGACCCAGAAAGCAAGAACATGTTTTTTTTAAGTTTTTACTTCCTTTGCCATTATAAAAAGTTATTTATTTTGTTGCACTTGCTTGTGTGAGGAGAGTTTGCACCACTGTATTTTGTTTGTAAAAAATGTGCTTATTTTGCAAACGTGTATTTTGGTACAATATATAGAATAAGATAAATAGAAGATCAATGCAGCTGAGACGTACAGTCTTTATACAAACAGGGCAGCTTATTAAATATGCATAAAAGAAGGAGGATGCTTCTAAACTAAGCAAAGTCATGTGATTTAAATAAATGACATTGAATGCTTTACTCATAGGCTTACGATGCTCGGAAACACTCTCTGCTGGTATCTCCTTTTCTCTCTCTCTCTCTCTTTGGATTTCCTTGGCAGGAATATATTCCATCTTCTTCTCCAGGGTCTTTCTTCACAACAGCTAATTTTCTCTCTCACTCATTCTCTCTCTCTTTTTCCTGGAGACACTATTCTTCACCCCCAGTCCCTTTTTGCAAAGGGCAAATGCTATCTGACTGGACTTAGGTTAGTACTAAGCTAACTGCCCGTGTGAGCCATTTAAGCCTAGCCAATCATTCCTTGTGAGACTCAAACCCTGCACCTTGAGTTTGTAAGGCAAACATCTTAACCATTAGGCCACCCTCCCTGGACTTTCTTCAGCTCTCTGTTCATTTTACATCCAACAACTCATTAAAGAAATCTCCTGCTACTAATAAAGACAGTCATAAGTCTGGTCTCAAAGCAACAGCTACACATTAATTAACTCAATATACAAAGTGAATTAACAAATCAGTACATTTAAAGAGGTATCACTCTGTTTACAATAGATTCGTTATACCACTGTAATTGATGCTATTCACAGCAAACCATTGATCCCAAAGAAGAAATAATTAATGCTATGTTTACACATATCTGGGTCACCTTCACTCTTCTATTTTATTATATCACTGTTATGAACAACATTTATACCAACAGAAATTGTTTGCAATAATATTTACAATAATATTTACACATATCTGCTTCACTTATGCTCTTTATTTCCCAATAACTACCACATTGTGCTATATATTTATATACATATATAAATACACACAGTTTTACACACACACACACACACACACACATATATATATATATATATATATATATATATATATATATATATATATACTCTGACATATGTGTATATATTATATATATATATATATATTTATTTCTACACACACGCTCAGGCTTACTCCGGTCCTCTACCCTACCTCCATTCTCACCCACCCCAGTTTAATTTCCTTTATAGCTATCCCTCTTAATCCTCCCCCTTTCCTAAGCCAACCTCCTGTGACTCTAACCTATCAAAATTCTCTCCTACCTTTCTTCCCTAGTACCTTTCTCAACTTTTACTATTCTCCAATTATCTATTCTCCACCCCTCCTCCTACTTTACTCCCCTCCTACCCCTTCTTTAGACAACCACCTTAATCCCTCCTCTTCCTAAGCCAACCTTCTTTATCCCTTTCTTATTTAGAACCCCCCTCTCACCTTTATTTCCCCTCTACCTTTCTTAACTCTTATTATTTTCCACCTTTCCATTCCCACCACCCCTCCTTTCACTTTACTCCCCTTCTACCCTTTCTTGACTCTTTTTATACTCTACCTATCCCACTCCACTCTTCACCTTCTTTTACTCACACATTCTTTCTTTCACTCACACTCCCTCTCTCTCTTATCCACTATTATATTAAAATAAACTACCAATATGCCTATTACTCCTCTCTCATCCTGTTTACACCCAAACATAATTTCCACTCTTCTTCTACTTTTCTATAACCTAACCTCTTACCATACTCAACTAACCCACCTACCCTGTTCTCCAACATCCTCTTATACCATCACACATTTTGAAACCCACTTTTCCTATTCCATTTCTTCCTCAACTTTCTCCTGTACTGAATTTACTCTGCCCAAAATTATACTGCCTCCTAATATTTATCTCCTCTACAAAACAAAACAAAAATATATCTCTCCCTATTATCTTTAAATTGTTTCCTCTTCACCTTTTTAACACTCATTTACTCTCTGGAGATGTTCACCCTAATCCTGGTCCTCAGACTAATCTACTAGCTCCTTCTACTCCTCCACAAAGTCCTCTGTTCACTCCTAACCTAATTTCAAAACATCTCTCCTTCTACTGTGTCAACATCCACAGTATCCTTAACAAGGTAACAGAATTTCACTCATGGATAGCTCAATACTCCCCCAACATAGTTACTCTCTCTGAGACTTGGCTTAAACCACATAACACAGGCAATGAACTTCTTCCCCCAGGATATAACATTCTATGCCCTGATAGGACAAATAAAAAGAGAGGCGGAGTTGCTATTCTGTACTCTGACTTTATTTCCCTTACCCTCCTTGTTAACCATTCTCCTTCCTTTTACCCTGCTGCACTTCTAATTGCTAACGTTAAACCTAACATTCACAAAACCATAACAATTGTTGCCATTTATATTTTACCAGGTGATAACATACCCCTACTTGAAGGGATTCTCAATTGGATGTTAGACCATATAACCAATGAGACTATAATACTTGGTGATGTTAACATCAAGTGGTCTACTCTCTGCTCTACCTCTCCTACCAACTATATTAACCTTTTTGGCTATACACAACTTATCTCATCTCCCACTTTCCACCACAAACCTACCAATACTAGTTCTATTATTGACTGTATTTTAGTTTCTAACCCTAACATGTATCACAATCCAGAAACTATACCTGATTCCATCAGTGATCACTGCCCCTGTACGAATCCTTCGTCTTTCTCCTCATATTTCCAGACCCTATAAATTCAAAGAATGCTGGAAACTAGCTACTTTCAACCCTGAGACATTTAATCAATCTCTCTCAGCTATAGATTGGTCCTTCCTCTTTACCTTATCTCTTGATGAAGCTGTGTCTCAATTTAACTTCATTTTCCTTAATATACTTAACTCCCTTGCCCCTCCTAGAACAGTTAGAGTTAAATCCCGAAACTCCCCCTGGTTAATCAACTCTACTCAGTCTCTTATACAAAAGACTAAATCTGCCTCAAATTTCCACAGATGTAGAGAACTTCGTAATCTCACTAAAAAATACCCCACTGGCCCTCTTCAAGAGAAATCTTGATGACTGGATGGGAAATAAAAAATTCACCCGGGGATCACTCCAGTGACTCTACTCAACGGGGGCACTGGGAACTAAGGTCGGGTGGCACGATGCCAGGGTAATCCTATGGGCTAGGCTTGTAAAGGCTCCAGAGCCATTAGCCTAGTACACACCTATGAATATATGAACCTATGATGATAAAAGAAACTTCTACCAACAATCTCTGAACACTCAGTCTAGAAATTCTAAAAAAAGTCTGGAATTCTATAAATCAAATTCTCTATCTGGGAAATCCCTCTACACCTAATCCATGCCCTAACAATACACCATTTGAAACTGCATCTATTTTAAATTCTTACTTCATTGACACCATAAGTAATCTTATGCAGACTTCTAACTCATCACATCTCTTACCACACATCTCTTAACCCACACAACTCCTAATCAATAAAACCCCCCGCTTCACACTAAGGGCAGTTCCTACAAGCTACATTAAAAAAACTTCTGCTCAAGCTTAAAACATGCTCCCCATCGGCTGATAATCTTCCATATTTCTTTCTAAAAACTGCTGCTTCATCTGTAGCATACCTGTCTCTATCCTCTTAAATGGCTCTATCACTGAATCTGCTGTATCTACTCTTTGGAAAACGTTCTATACTATAGCCATTCACAAAGGTGGAAATTTCACAGAACTTTCTGACTTTTGACCTATCACTATACTTTCTCCCCTCTCTAAAATGCTCGAACACTGCATCTACAAACAACTCATGGCCCACCTCATCCAAGGGAACCTGATCACCCCTATCCAGCATGGCTTCCGCCCACATCATAGTACTTCTACTGCTCTCATTTCCTTTATCAATACCATTTCCCTAGCCAGAGATAATAATAAACTTGTGTCCTGTCTTTTCTTAGATCTTTCAAAAGCCTTTGATACTGTCTCCCATCCTATACTTCTCACTAAGCTATCCCAACTCAACCTTTCCACACCAATTATCTCCTGGTTTAATAGCCAACATTCTGATCGGCAGCAGTCCATTAAATGGCTCTTTGCTCTTTCTCCTTTTCTCCTTATCAAAACTGGTGTCCCACAAGGCTCTATTCTTGGGCCTCTTCTTTTTAATATTTTCACTAATGAACTACACAATTACTCTCCCCAGTCTTCCCTTATACAGTATGCTGATGACTCAACCATTATATCTATAGCTGACAACTCTACTGAACTGTTCACTCTCACTCAAACTTCTTTCAATTACACAGACATATGGCTTACTAATAATAAACTTATACTCAATCCCAAAAAGCCAACACTACTTCTCTTCATTCCAAACCCCCTCTACCACCTCAAGGCCTCATTTAACATTCTCCCATTGAACAATACTGATATCACCCCTGTAAGTCTGACTAAACTCCTTGGAGTAATTATAGATGATCAACTGAAATTTGACATACACATACATCACTCTATTAAGAAAACCCATCAAAAGCTTGACTGTCTATATAGAAACAAAAGGTCCCTCTCTCCTGCCTCCAGAATCTCATTGGCCATTGCTTATCTTATTCCCAACCTTTTCTACAGTTCACAAATTTTTACTAATCTTCAGTCTTCTTTTCTCACTACACTGCCTATAACAAAGTGGCTAGATTTGCTGATATTCTGCCATCCAAATCACATCATTGTCATACCCTCAGGTTATTTAATTGGCTAGAGTTCCCTAACAAATGAAAGTTATTCAATTACTCGTCATCCATTCCATCATCAATAAACCTTTTTCTTGCCCTAACATCTCCTCAATAGTTTCATTTTATATCCATCCTTGACCACTAAGAAGCTCTTTTCAATATTTTTTACAGATTTATAAACCTACAAAATCTGTTGGACAGAACCTATATAGCTACTCACCTGCCATTCAATGGAACAAGCATCCTATGACCCTGAGATGCATACCTCAAGTTTACAAATTAAAGAGGTCTCTCAAAGAATATCTAAACCACACTTGGATTTGTCACTGTAACCACCCTACCTGGACCTAAACCTTTACTCTTGCTCTTCTCCTCCTCTCTTTTTACTCCTCTCTCCTTCCTAACTCTTTATTTTTCCTTCCTTTGCTCTGTTTCCTTCTCCAACCTACCCAATTTATTTTACCTATATATTTACCTGACTCTCTTCTTATTTTCTTCTCTTCTTTGCTTTAGACTTTAATTTTATTATATCTTTACCTTCTACTAATAAATTTACCTTCTGTCAACTATACTTTGTTTCTAATTTACATACTGAATGTTCACTGTTTAATATTTCATATGTCTTTGCCACCAGTATTATCTTTTATTCTTTTGCTAACTTTTTTTTATTTTAAAATTGTAACTTGTATTTTTTATATATATATACACATTTGTACTTTAGAGCTTTTCTCCCCGGGCCTCCACTGAAAAAGGGCTCTGTCCCAGTCGGACTATCCTAGTCAACAAATGTCAAATAAATAAATAATATGTATAAGCAATGTTTAGAAAGTATGATAAACAGTATATATGTATAAGCAATGTTTAGAAAGTATGATAAACAGTATATATATATATATATATATATATATATATATATATATATATATATATATATATATAAAAAATCCACGGTGGTGGTGCTGCGGTAGCATTGTCACCTCACAGTAAGACGCTGTCCGGTTCGATTCTCAGCTAGAGAGTCTTCTGCGTGGAGACATGCGTGAATGGGCGTACCTTCGTTGAAGGTTGTGCGTCAGGGCTGGCAACTCGGCACGTAAAAATCAACTACCAATCATTAGCGGACTGGAGTTCTGCTGTGGCGACCCCTAACCGGGAAAAGCCGAAAGACGCAACATATATATATATATATATATATATATATATATATATATATCTATATTTAAAATGAACACAAAAAGAATGATTCAGAATTCACAAATATTACTTATTCACAGATGCACACATTGGTGTGTGTATATGAGTGTATATATAGGTAAATATCATAAATACATAAACACACAAAGCGTGATTCAGAATTCACATATATATTATTTATCTGCCCACAGTGTGTGTGTGTGTGTGTGTGTGTGTGTGTGTGTGTGTGTGTAAATATGCCTGTATGCAGGTAAGTATACAATGTTAAATTGTACAGATACTCTTTATGGTGTAACTATTTAAACCTTCTAAAACAGGCAAGGCTACCATCTTTTTGTATATGGCAAAATGTATAAATGCATATATTGTATGGTTTCTGAGGTGGTTTCTAGTTTGAGGTAACAAGAGTTAATGTTTAGCAATCAGGAGATATTGTGTTCCTATGAGTGGAGAGTTCAAGCTGGATGCTAAAGGGATGGAAAATTGCAGTAACAAAACTTTTCGGTATTTCTATAAAATTGCATGGAAGATCAGCTGTTACAGAAGCAATGACTTCTGTAAAATCAGTGCAATCTAATACAAGATGAAAGAGATGAAAGCATAAAATTATGGAAATGGTTATAGCTAGTGTTGTGTTGTATTGTGTGTGATTCTTTAGCTTTACAGGATATAATGCTTTCCTTCTGTGAAGGGGGAAGTTCACTACAGCACGACTAAGTATGTAGAAAAACTATTTCAAACTGACCACCAGTACACATGTTGTACCCATATGTACAAGATTAAAAAAATAGCATTGTTATGATGGGCCTTTTATTCAGTTTCCATCTGTCTTACAGTCACATACTTGTCATAACCATTTTCTAATACATTGCAGTGCATCAAGCCTATGATCCTGAGGTAGAGAGGAGTGACAGGCTAAAGAAAGCTGATTTAATATATGATGTATTTTTCTTTCTTATTGCAGATTGTTGGCACCTTTGTAAACTGTATCTGAATTGTATTTTAATCTGCATTATGTGTGTTTTCCATGTGTTAGGAATGTGTGACCTCTTTTTGAATATAAATGGAGATGTAAGGTAAGAGCATGAGATACCTTTGAAATTGAATTTTTAATGGTCTCTCAAGAAAGACTTAATTAATTGCATGTCATTAAGCCACACAAGGGTGAAGTCAAGAAACGCAAATAATCACATAATGCAATCTAAGTACATTTCAAAGTAAGTAGTCCTTAGTATGTAAATGCTTTGTTCCCTAGAAACTGCAACTGTGTGTGTGCGTGTGTGTGTGTGTGTGTGTGTGTGTGGGGGGGGGGGGGGGGCAGTTCTAAAGTGAATTTTTTTTCCTAATGAAATCTAATACAATGTAGCTAGATTCTTATTTCTGAATAAAAGGAAATGGTGTAATTTTGATACCTGGGCTCTGGGGTACGGAATTGAGGAACTGGAATGTGGATATATATTTGTGCCTGGTCCTAGTTTGTAGTAATACCTTGAAAAGGTCTGCCTGTGTGTTTTTAATATTTCTAGAACTCACTTTAGTCAGGGACAGTATTTATTTAGTAAGAGATAGCTAGGCTGTCTAGTTAACTGTATGTCATCTTTTTCTGTACACATCTATCTACTTGCCTAACTTTTTATTTGTCTTCTGTGTACACTTTTAAACCTCTGCATATTTAATATGTATCTGCAAATTTAAATTTATTATACAAGTAAATTTAATTTATTTACTTTAAGCAATTCAGCTGGCCTTTATTATTCATCTCTGTAGGTACTACAATGTATTATCTGAAAGGAGATGTTGAACCTTATAGGTTAAAAAGACAGAGGTATCTACCCTTTGAAGTGGCTAGACCATGTGGGCCTAGTAGCAATAAAAATATTAATGTGTCTAATTGTATATTTGGCTAAATCAAGAGCAGTAGGTATCTGGTGTGCTTGGGTCTCTAGCCATATCTAGAGCAGTGATAGTAATATCATACCAGGAGGGAAACTGTGGGGAATTAAAGAATTCTAACAGCCTTCACTGGGAATTGTGTGTGTGTGTGTGTGTGTGTGTGTGTGTGTGTGTGTGTGTGTGTGTGTGTGTGTGTGTGTGTGTGTGTGTGTGTGTGTGTGTGTGTGTGTGTGTGTGTGTGTGTGAGAGAGAGAGAGAGAGAGTATGAACTTGTGTGAAAAGCAGTTACCATGTGGAAAGGGCACTGAAAGACACTGTGATTCACAGGAGACAGTGGTGAGAAATGGGTCTGAGTTGCCAGACCAAAGACTCAGCACTCTAGGTGACCTGTGTGCAGTCTAATCCTGGTTTGGATGGTGGAATTCCATACTCAGGACAGAAATGCATTTTCCTTTTATGCCCTTTGAGTTAGGTTTTATTTTGTGAATTAATTACTGAGCTAGATTTGTGTTCATTTTCTCTGTTTTATTTTAACCTACTGATATCAATGGTGTGTCTTGAGAGACTATCCCCCTGGGTCCAGCTTAAACTTTTATTCACAGCTGGTTGGTAGAGGTGAGAGTCAAACCCCATTTGTGCCAACCATTCTTCTCATAGGTGGTAGTGATGCTATTATCCTCCTTTTTCAGAGACACTGAACAGTGAATAGTAAAATGGGTTTACTTGCTACCACAATACTAAACAGCTGATTGTACTTCATTGCCAATATTTTGCAACAGTGCTTTTAGAAAAAGAGTTAATAATATGTAAAGAAAATGGTTTTATATAGTCCAGCAGAGTGGTTAAATCTGAACCAGGTTACTGAAACATTCTGTTGAACTTTCCTCTGATGAATTATCAGTTAATTTGGAAAGAGAACTGCACAATGGCTGCATGGACTATAGAACAATAAATATGTTGATTCAGGTAAACTTGATCTTTGCGAGGTATTTATTGCACACACACACACACACACACACACACACACACACACACACACACACACACACACACATATATATATATATATATAGGTTCATAGGTTGGTACTAGGCTATCAGCCCTAGGGCCTATACAAGCCTAGCCATAACAATTCCCTGGCTATTTCTTCACACACAATTTACTTCCCTAAACCCCTGTCTAGCAGGGTGACTGACATGATCCCCGGGGTGAATTTCCTTTCTCCCATCCAATCGTCACGGTTCCTTTTGAAGAGGGCCAAAGAGGCACTCTGCTTGATATGTATGGGCAATCTATTCCAGAGTCTGGGGAGTCTCTGGATCAGGAACCTATCCCTCCAGCATATTTTGTTTATTGTGATGACAAGGTTAGATCCCTGGAGCATGTGGCTCTGAGGGATTGGGATTTCTTTAAGTGTAGCATGTCCAACAGCTCTGAGTTTGACATGGCCTTGTATGTTAAGCAGAGATTGCCTCTGAGTAGACGATATGCGACAGAGTATAGCTGGAGTTTTTTAAGGTGGTCAGCGTAGGGCATCTGCTTTAGGCCTGTGATTCTTTTAGTGAGGTATTTCTGCGGCCTTTCCAGTTGTTGCAGATGTCTTGAGAGGTACATACCAAACGGGGCGTTGTATTCTATAATGGGTCTAATGAGGGATGAGTACAGTGGGACAATGACCTCCTTTTTTCTGGATGAAAAGCCCTTAGTGATGAGGTGTGCCATATATATATAATTATATATATATATATATATATATATATATATGTATGTATATATATATATATATATATATATATATGTATATACTGCAGTCAAATTGAAAGGAAAATATGATATACAAGTTATTAATTTATATGGTGTCTATACTGTTATAGTATTGTTCTGGACAGAGAGAAGCACACACAAACACACATACACACACACACACACATACACACACACACACACACACACACACACACACACACACACACACACACACACACGCACACACAAAAATCTACAGAAGATGAAGTTGATGCTTCAGACTGCCAGAAACTCGATGGATACCATTCTGTACCTCTTTAGGAAATCTTTGGATTTAGTGCCACAAGACACTTCCTCAGAAAGTTACAAAGCTGGATACAACATCATTAGGTAAAACCAAGTGAGCAGGCAATTAGCAGAATCCAGCAAATGGGTGTGATTTGGAAATGTCTTATTTTCAGGAATGTTGTGTTAGAAGTATCCCAGGTGTTAGTCATTAAACAATGCTTCATTAAAAGAAAACAAGGTGCCCATTAAAAACTAGTTCTGCAGGTGCTGTTGTAATTTATTGGCTGTTTTGGATATTTAAATTTTATTTATTATCTCAGTCACACCATTAATGAATATTGGTATATTTTTATATTAATAATATGTTTTCATAATAGTTTCTTATTTCTGGCTGAACTTGCAAACATATAGTCTCTGCCATTTGGCATGGTGGTATGCCTGACTAGAGCCACAGGTACATTTGTTGACAATATGGCTGCTCTTATGAATTTGGGAGCAGTTCTTTTCATCCTTTCAAAGGAAAATGAGCCAGTCTCAGTTCTGGTGATGCAACTTGCAAATTTAGGTAGTGCTGTGTTTGTTATGAAAGTTTGGAATGATAAAAATTATACAAGGATATGATATACTTCCTCTGGATATACACTGGGAATAATTTTGTAAACACTGGTTGGCGAACTAAGGTATAACTACCCTACATTTGTTGTTATACTTATTTACATATTAAAATGATATGCATCTCTCACTGTGCTGCTTTGTAGTTTAAAATAAATTCTGCATCTAGTGTGTTATATAAAAACATTAGACCTGCCTCGGATATTTTTGCATAAACCTGCCACTATTTTTTGTCAGGATATAACTCATTTGTGAGCTTGACATTCAGGGTGTAGTAACAGAGTTAAAGAATGTGAACTATGTGTATGTGATTGAAAAGATACATAAGAATTTTTCTGTTTTATCTACAATGTATAAGGTGTTCATACATTTTATAATTGTGCTTACAACATTATTCTTCTAGAAAGTACTGCAACTGTATATGAAATATAGAATGCACAGCTGATATGTAACATGTAATAAAGACAGTAGAACTCTTGCTGAAACATTAACTGAAAGAGTTTGTGAGTTTTTCTTTTGGAAAAGGACAGCTACAGTGAGTAGATAATTCCTTGCTCTGAATGTGTGATTAGCATCATCCTTTGTTCTTTTGTGGATGTTGTTAATCAGAAGGACAAAATGAGCTCTTTAACTAAACAGGACAGAACTGTATATTCTAAGACATTATCTCATGAAAAAAAATTCCAGAAATGCCATAGACTGTGGTTCGGACAGGGGTTTGAAAGAATGCTGGTAATGGAGACCCATTACAAAACATTCCTCCTGTGGTCAGATGGAATGGCCTTCTCTCCAGAGACCACTGAAGTGGCAGCCATGATTTTATTCCTTTTCAGTCAGTGTTGGTCAGGAATCTACTGAATATGGACTGGCCTGCTACTCTGTACCAGTGACATTATTTTTGAAATCATGCCTCTGCCTGTTATGCACTGAATATTCATATAGTGTAGATAGGGCCCAGTAACTCTTCCAGTTAGATATAGTCTGGAATGGTTTAGCAATTTAGGAAGTTCCCTTTCTTCTCTTTTCTTATGCAGTTATATATTTCTCTGCATAAACTGTACTATCCAACATCTTTATAAGTATTTTTTATTTAGTCCCCTTTAAAGGATTGTGGCTGATATACTTATTTATTTGCTTATATATTAATTGATAAGGAAGGTTATGTACTAGGAATGGTGACTATCTGCTGATATCTGCTTCTGACTGGCCAGACTGCTATTCTGTACATTAGTACATCTAGTTATTTTTTTTCAAGAGTGAATCAGTAACTGGAGATCAACAGTTTGGAAATTTGGAGTGGTGGCAGTGATCTGCTTCGGACTACGACAGAAAGTATTCGGAAGAATTGCTAGAATTTTCTAGAAAGAAGTGTGTGTGTGTGTGTGTGTGTGTGTGTGTGTGTGTGTGTGTGTGTGTGTGTGTGTGTGTGGTGGAGGGAGGCAGGATGGTGCAATGTAATGCTGGTACATGGAAGAGGATTGCAGTTGGCTTTGTTAAGTAAGAATCATACAGCAGCATACACTGCATATATGCAGGAGTGTGCATGTACACAGGGTTAGGTGTAGTAGGCCCTTTTATATGTATGCCATCCATGGAGTTGGGGCTGTGGCCATAAAACAGAAACATCTCCTGATGGTTTCCATACACAGACACAGAGACACACATTCACATCCATGCACACACCACAGACTCCCCACCAGCACACACACTGCACATAATCTTTGTTTATAAATCAGAAAACTTTACAACCAACTAACCCACTCACACACACACACACACACACACACATTTACAAAACATCAGTTGCTTATAGATAAATCAAGGTTAGGTTTGATTTCTGGATCTATAATCAGTGAATGCACCCAGTCAGACCTTAATAACAAAGACCAAAATAATATGATCAAAATAAAAATGCGCACTAAGCAGAGTTTGTCCATGCATATAACTAAAACTCACATATACACAAACTCCATTCCTATATGCATGGTCCCGAT
>NC_056734.1:547632034-547634534 GCF_019279795.1 Protopterus annectens | reverse complement strand
GGGATAAGAAACTATCATCTCTTCTACCTATCTCACTCCCCAAGGCTCTATCCTCGGACCTCTTCTTTTCTCCCTCTTTATAAACGACCTACAAGCAGCAATTCCCCAGGCTACATGCATACAATATGCTGACGACTCCACACTAATTTGCTCTGCTAAATCCATTGCTGAACTCCAAACTAATACACAAGATATATTCTCCAAAGTCGAAACTTGGTTCAAAAACCAAACTCCTACTCTTTAAGCCTACTAATAGATCCCCTGCACTAGATTTCACGATCTTATCCAATAATGGAACCATTATATCACCTGACCCCACTACCAAACTGCTAGGTGTCACGATAGACGACAACCTTACCTTTGACTGTCACATTAACAATACCATTAAAATGTAAACAGGAAACGACATTTCTAACCTCCCCAGCCAAAGCCACTCTTGCCCACTCTCACCTCATCTCTACTCTTCTCTATGCCTCACCACTCTACCCTAACCTCAAAAAACAATCTTTACAAACTATCAACCACCTACAATAACATAGCCAGATTTGTTACTGGTAAGCCTTTTAGAACACATCACTGTTTAAATCTGCAGCAACTTAACTGGCTTGAACTGCCTAACATGCTACTTCTTTCCCAACTTACAGTTGTCCATAGAGCTCTATACCAAAGTCAAAATACACCTGCACTTTCTAACCTCTTAACCGCATATTCTAATCTAAACTCCTCCCGCCATCAAACAAACTGCTAGTATCCTTGGCAAAAGCTAATAACCTAGCTGGTGACTCCCTCTTCTCAAATGCCTTGGGTAAACACTGGAATCAACTCCCTACTGAACTTACTTCTATGGCATCTTCTACTTTGTTTAAACAAAAACTTAGAACCTACTTGAAAAGCCACTGGATGTGTCCCTGTTCAAATCCTGATTAAATGTTCATTCCTTACCTTCCACTCCTCTCCCTTTTCCCCTCCCCCTACTGGCCTTTCACCTTCTTGCCTCCTTCTCCTCACAAATTCTATTTTCTTCTGTCTCCGACCCTATTCCCAGGAAGCTTATATCTTTTCAACTCCACACTGCACTTCTACTGCCTTTTCTTTGCTAACTCCTGTCCCTCTACTCTCTCTTCTCATGCTACAATATGTAAATATGCTAAAGATGATAGTATTTAGATAGTCTAGGTAGTGTAAATCTTTGTAATCTAGTTTTAGGTTTCAATGTTTTAAGTTCTTTTCCCTGGTCTCTCTTAGTATTTATCTGGTTCTAGAAGTTGTATTGATGTTTAATAGAATGTATTTTTAGTATTTCCAGTTGCCTTCCTTTTGTAATCAAGTTGCTTTAGTTGAAGTGTTACAAGTCTGTAACTTGTTACTTGTAATTTGTTATTTGCACTCATTATAAATCTTTTATGACCATATGTGGAGCCTCTGCTGAAAATGGAAATATATCCAGTCAGACTAGCCCGGTTAACAAATGTAAAATAAATAAATAAAATAAAATAATCTGGTAGTTCTGATGCTGTTTATTTTGCGGATGTGCAGAAGGTTCATCAAAACAGTGTTTAGGGATCCCTTTTATGCCAGACAAAAAACATTTCTCAGAAGTCTGTATGATAATGAGTACAGAGACAGGGCTTTGAGGTGATCAGAGAAAGACATTATGCTTACTTCCTGTATTCTTTTTGTAAGGAACCATTGTGGACATTCCAGTTTTTGCATGTGTCTGGTCAGGTACGTACCAGAGGTGGCATTACACTGTTTGATGGGTCTGACGGAGTTCGAGTACAGTGGTATGATGATCTCTCTGTACCTACATGTCATGCTGTTGCTTATAAGTTGAGCAACATAGAATAATTTTCTTACTACTTTGGACATATGTTGGCTGAAGGCTATGTTACCACATACATGAGTTCCCAGATCCCTGACTAGTGAATATACTTTTAGGGGGTGTTTTATTGATGAGATAGTTACCCACTGTGGAAGACTGTAGTTAAATGCATTTCTTGGTATTGTGTTTTAAGTCATGTCTTTGGCACCAAGTGTTTGTCTGTATTCAGCCTTCTTGAAGGGTATTCTCATCTTTAGGGGATTCAATGACTGCTCCCATTTTGCAGTCATCTGCAAACTTGGTTAGCCAGAGGCCTTTGTCATTGGCTTTGACATCCAAGAAGTAGAGGCCAAAGAGGAGTGGGTATAGTACAGAGCCGTGGGGAGCGCTACTGGGGACCAGCCTCTTTGTAGAGGTGTCTTCACTGAGTCTAACCTCCTGGGTCCTAGCAGTGAGTCACCTAGCTATCCAGCATGTTATAAAGGGCTTGTACCTAGTTCTATAAGTTTGTTGACAATGTCCAAGTGGAGTATTGTATCAAATGCTTTAGCCAGATGTAGGTAGGTAGTATGCACCATTTTCCCCTAATCCATTGCTGTAGTGACCTTTTCAAAGATGTCCACCAGATTCAGCAAACATGACCTTGCTTTGACAAAATCAAACTGGGATAGATCCAGT
>NC_056734.1:547554534-547627034 GCF_019279795.1 Protopterus annectens | reverse complement strand
TTTATATTGCGCTCTGACAAATTGGCATTTTATATTGCACATAGAGTTATATTTTAGTCAGTACAATAACTTCTGATGAACATGACATTTTGAATTGAACTGATGTATGCAGAAAATCATGTTATATTTAATAAAATGCTGCTGATCAGATGAATTGTCTAAAAGTAAATAAATTCTCATAAAGAACACAAGATGACTAGAACAAGCCTGACGCCCAATCAAATAACTTGTATGGGAGTTAATCCCCCCTTCCACATTTCTATGTGGAGGGGCTCTGTTTCATTTCAGTCATCTATTAACTGAATTTTTCTGCTCCACATAAGTTGTCTCTTGTGGCAAAGATGAACTCAGAGCAGTTTCAGACTTTTGCATATGTACAAGAGACATATTTTCACTGCCCATAGTTTGGTAAAGTATGACTTGAGGAACTGATTTGCTGAGTTGTAAGACCATGCACAGTATTGCTATTGTAAAATGACAAGATAAGCTAAGTATGACTATAAATACCAACACTTCTTATGGACTATAAGCTAGGGAAAAGGTACTAAGGAAAACTGGTGCACTATTAAAACCATAATATGTTTGTATTTATTTTTATGCTGAAAAAGTACATGAAAAGTAATATCCAAGGCAAATATCTGGTATGTTGTAGCATTATTCTAGAGTAAGGACAAACAAGCACATATTTAACTAATCACCAATATTTATACTAAACAACTTAAGATGTAGAAACACTGAGTTTTAAGATTACCACCTTTGTGCATTAAACAAACTACAGATAAGTGAAGTGCACAACAGTAAAAGCTTGATGCAGTGTTACATGCAGACAATAACACCTGACAGGGTTGGCATTATCAGAGAATTAATGCATACCCAGTAGTTTTTGGAAGGGCATTCATTTCCTGATAATGCCCACCCTGGAGGGTGTTATAGTGCTTAGACAATGGACTATCTGTTAAATTGTTTTGTATTTTTTATTATTATATACTTTTTTAAGTTGTTGATGTAAAACAGCTCCTCCACATAATGTTTCAAACTTACTGTAGAGTATGTAATTGTTGTTGGAGAAAGTATTTTACACCCAAAATATAAGTTAAGTATTTGATGTTGATACATATGTATACACACAAGTACAGATATACAGACTCACACACATATAGAAACATACAAACGCACACATGCACAGCAGTTAGAGCCACTTTGTTAAGTGAAGACACCTAAGATGTGTCAGTATAAGCAAATGAATGAAAAAGAAAATCATAGAATTCAGGGCATTGCATCCCCCATTCCTCTTAATTGTCCCTGACTTTGCTCCATAGTCCTGTTTCATCCATCTTATAATATCTGATTTGCTAGTAAATCGCTGATGATTAAAGACAGTCAATAATGCCAGACACTGCAGTTTTATACTTCTTACTGTTCAAGGAACCCGTGCTGGCGGACTGCATGTTGCAGTCTAAAGGTATTGATGTACACTGTCTTCTTCTTCTTCTTTTGGCTTTTCTTGGTTAGGGGTCATCACAGCGGATCATCTGTCCACTCATGATTGGCAGAGGAGTTTTACAGTGTCGAGTTGCCAGCCCAGCACCCAACCTTCCACAGAAGGCACACACACACACTCACACCTAGGGCCAATTGAGAGTGTCCAATTCACCTACAACGTGTCTTTGGAATGTGGGAGGAAACCAGAGCACCCAGAGGAAACCCACGCGACCACATGGAGGACATGCTGACTCCACACAGAAGGCACCCCAGCTGAGAATCGAACCGGAGAACCTCTTGCTGTGAGGCGGCAACGCTATCCGCTGCACCACCGTGGCCACCTGTATTGATGTACACCGTCTCTATGAATATCTCACTCTGTCTGTCACACACACACACACACACACACACACAAGTTTCTTTTTTTCCTTTATTTACATTTTGTTCGATTTTAAAGTTGCTAAACAACAAATCTGCATCTGACAAGGTTAAAAAAGTGACATTTGGTTGCTTTTATTTTTTTCTCTCCAAGCTTCCAAGCAATTTAATATGCTGTCATGAAGTAGTGGACTTATTTTTTTACTGGGCATTATCTGTACATTCATACCTTGCTGGGGAATGCTGTTCAATTAGGGTGAAGATGTCTACTCTCTAAAGCCCGGGAATGCAGAGAAAGAAGACAGAAGAAAATCAGTAAATAGAGAAATCAGTGTTATAGAAGTAACAGACTACTATGGTAAGACAGGTAGTCTTGTGGTCTCTTACATACAGCAAGGACAGTTATGGTTTTAATAATATCTTTGGAGTTGAGTGTATTATGAAGCCTGTGTAGAAGTTACCATTTTCTGCATCAGAAAAAAAGACAGGCTGTGCATGGTGGTATCAGTGATGGTGGGCGGGGAACAAATGTTAATCGAAGATTAAAATTCAGATGATTGAATGTTTCACACTAGGAGGAAAACAGCATATCACAGGACAAGTACACACACACACACACACACACACACACACATATATATATTTTATATATATATATATATATATTTACATATATGTAAATATTTATTTACATATATGTAAACATATGTATGTATATATATATATATATATATATATATATATATATATATATATATATATATATATATATATATATACATACGTGTGTATGTGTGTGTGCAAGTAAGGGGTGGAAATAAAAGAAAGAAATATATAAAAAAGTAGAATGTTCCTTGGTGGACAAACAAAACTATGTTAAATAAAAGGAAAAAATATTTTTGTAGAAGGAACACAGGTAATCAACAGACTGACACATCAAGCTATTTAAAACACCTTCAGTTAGATATGACAGAGAAATGAGGAATGCAGAGAGAGAGAGAGAGACAGAGAGTATATGAGCTTAAATTACTAAGCTGAGTAGATGAAATCGGAAAATGTATTACAAGCATGTTAGAAAATGTAATTTAAATGTAAGTAGATTTTATCCCTGAAGACTAGTAATACTAGAGAGACACAAGATTTAGGGCAAATTGTAGGGATGCTTGTAGAATATTATGCAAAGAAGGTGAAAGAAAATGGAAAAGAATTGCTATAGTTCATGTACAATGTAAAGGGATATGGCCAGTGATAACAGATGATATGATACGCAAGGCACTAAGGAGAATAAGGGTAGACTATGCACTGCGGCTAAATGGCCTACATTTTACATTTCATAAATAAAATAGGCAAACAAATATCAGGGCGCCTGCTGTATCCTTTTCAAGAGATGTTGTAAAAGGCGTATGTACCAAACCTATAGACGCGGGTAGCTAAAGTACCCATCAGTAAGAGTGGTACTGGTAGTGGCTCATCTAACTGCAGACCAATAATCCTGACCTGTGTATTTGGACAGGTACTTGAGAATTTGAGAAAGTCTTATTGGAACTATTTTTAGACACTAGAAAGGGAGAAGACAATACATACCAACACAGCTTTTGCTAACAGAGACCCTATAATACAAATGTTATTATGCTTTATATGCCAGTGATCAAACCCTTGGATAAAGGGATTAAAACAGATATGGTATAGCTAGATATAGCAAAGGCATTTAACAAAAACCATGACGGCACAGAAAATAAATTATAATTACATATAGTAGACAGTCCAGTATTAAAATAACAGAATGTAAGCCAAAGCTCTCTGATATAAATAAAGAAAAATCCCAAAGACTGGTGCTATGTCTGGCACTATTTAAAATCATTATGTTAACAATATCAATATTGAATAGATGTTAGATCTAGAAATTTGTAGACAACATCAAACGTGGAAGGACATAAACCACAACCTAGGATCAGATGTTTTTCCAAGTATACCTGGATGAAACTCTGGTTATGGTTGGAAGTGAATAATAAAAAGCCTTTTGTCTTTTCACGGTTATGGATCGCCACAGAGGAACTCTGGTCTGCTAATGATTGGCAGTGGATTTTTATGGTGCCGAGTTACCAGCCCCACGTCCAACCTTTAAAGAAAGCACACCCATTCACGCATGCACCTACCTGCATGTCTTTAAATGTCACTTGACCACGGGGAGGACATGCAGACTCCACACAGAAGGCGTTCCAGCCGAGAATTGAACGGGAGAACCTCTTGCTGTGAGGCAACAATGCTAACTGCTGCACCGCCGCTGCCTGGTTGGAAGTGATAACATTGACTTTAAATATAAAAATATCTATGTTGTTACATGTTGAGGAAACAAACAATATTCATACACTATAAATGGTAGTATTCAGTCAAAGGCTGCACATTATAAAGATCTAGGTATGACATTGAACCACCAATTAAAATTTAGCCAGTATGTAAATGAACTGCTCATGAAATGCTTTATTATGGTAAGAACCTTAACTAGAACAATGACATCAAGGAAGAAAGACATGATTTTACTCTACATAAAACCGTGATTTATGCCAGTGCTGGAATACAGTGCTGTTTTTGTGCATTCCAAATGGCAATATTGTAAGACTGGAAAAAGTTGAGAAGTTTCATACTAAATCGGTTAGGAAAATCAGAAACAAACCTTATATAAAACTGACTAATGTAACTGAAATTATACTCAGTTCGCTACATGCCATGATCCTCCAATATGGTCGATGCCCTGTTTTCTTTATATTCTGATTACTGCAGTTCTCTCTCTACACCATACTGCCTGACACAGAACTTGTTCATCTGTAGCTACCTGGCCATTTTCTGATCCATCTCAATATCAATACAGGATGCTAGTGCTCTGTGGTTTGCATTGGGTCCCTGTTTCATCTTTTAGTGTCTACAAAAGTTCTTGTGTTAATTTATTTTGCCCTAAACAACTTTGGCACCTTCTATCCTAAAGAACTTCTTCTTCTTTTCCATGCCTATCCATCTGTCATTCTGCCACTCTGGGGCTGTTAGTTACCTAACATGCAGCTGAAGTTATCTCAGTTTTCTTTTTGTAGCAGTCACCACACCTTGGAAATCGTGTAGCCCTGTGGTTTCAGAAGTCTCTCAAATTGGGCAACTTTTGGTGGCCCCCTAAGGCATGTTTTTTTTTAACTTATTCTTGTAAATGTTGTTGCATGTATTCATTTGTTTGTTTATTTTACTCACTGGATTTCTGGATTATTTACTTTCTTATTTTAATGTAATTTAAGTACTATTTATTGCTGTATTGTTCGTTATGTCTACTTATTGCTTTTTAATTGTTAATGTTTCTGGTAAGTAGTAAATATGTAAATAAAACTGAATGTGAAGGTGAATTGAAAATATATGTAACTAAAACAGAAAATTAACTGCTGCAAAAGAAAAATCAAAACAAAGCTATCAGGAATTGTTTCTGTTTTGATGTATTAAAGTACACATCTCAGAAATGAATACTGCTTTTGCCAGGTAGTGGAACAGGTCTATGTCAACCTCCGATATATCTGGTCTGTGCTTCCTGACATCGACCACAGCAAATTTATATTCTGACTCCCTAGCTACACAACCTTAGGAAAAGGGACACAGCTTGCAGTAGGACTGAGTATTTCAATATTCATGAAGTTTCTGGGGATAAAGTTGGACTAGTTAAGCAGTACAGGAGCTGGGGATGCTGCAGAGGGTTTATCCCCCTGCAAACTTTTTCATACTAATTTGGAATCTTGTGTGTATTGTGTATGATTTAAGGTAAATATATACATCATTTTCAAAAGCAGACATTATATACAAAGATGTAACTTAAGGAAAATTTTACATGGCCTACTGCTACAATCAAAGTATAACCTCTTGGTTTGTAAAAACATAAATCCATGCTCAGCAGCATTGGAAAACTATGTTTTATAGCTTTCCATACATACTATACAATTTAAATTTAACATGTCTTTACTAGTTTGATATATGACATTTCAAGCTTGTTGCAACACCGTTCAAACTTTCATTCTTCAGAATATTGATTTTCTGCTATGAATCCATATACCTGATGTAATATTTAGACTTTCTTATTTGTCAGCTGATTTTGCTAGCAATTATGAGGAACTCTAATATACATTTTGCACCTCAGGATATTATGCTGGTTCCAACTTGTCATTAAAACAAGCAGTGAATACTTAAAGAAAATCAGCCTATGCCATATTCTAAGTGGTGATATAATGTTTTATTTTAATGGGGTGTCATATTAAGTTAGAGCAGAGCAAGTGAGTTTCAGAAATGCTGGCTTTCATTTGTTATAGAATTTTCATTTTCTGGAGTGTTTATTCGTATTATAGAACCTATTTCTTTCAAGGGCTATCTTTGCAGACTGTCACATTACTGAAGACACTAAACTTGTGGGATAAACTGCTAATGTGCTTTGGCTAGATACGTTTTGCAATTAAAGTTTACTGTTAAGTATATGAATTGTGGTTTGCTGCAGTTTATTTCTGCCAGTTACTTGCCTCTAGAGCACAAGTTGCCAGTGAGTTCGGAGATTATAGCTGCAGCATTTTCCATTTGGATGCAGGTGAAGGATACAATTCATAATTGCTAAGTATATGGGTTCAGTGATGACTTTTAATTAATAGTGTGGTGTTCTAAAACCGAATCATTTATTTCTGTGTACTGCTTCATTGACTTTTAACAGGCTTAACATTTTCTGGTTACATATTGCATTAGTGGTTTAATGCTGAGCTAGGATCCATTACAGATCTCAGTTTCTTTGAGATTATTTTATTATCAATGAATTTTATTTTATAAAAAATGTTCAGTACAGTAACAGCCTATTAAATGGATATCTTGGACAATGGGAAATATGTTTGCCTTATGAGATATTCTTTTGATGTGTTTGATGACATGAAGTTGCTGCTTGCTGATAAGCTTAAATGCATTGTTAAAAGATGTCTGTAATGGGATGACATCTCTTCCAGGGTTCGTTTCTCTCTGCTGTATGCCCAATGAATGCCAGGATAACCACTGGTATTTCAAAACCTTAAGCTTGATAAAGCAGATATCAGGAATTCAGTGAAAGAATGTTGAATGATTTTGATACCTCCACTAGCAATTCTATTACCAAACTCTTTATTGCGTAGATACCATTCTGACAATTATATTATGTAATTAACACTGTTATAAGACCCTGCTCACAACTTTTCTGTCTTTTTGTCTAAATAGATACAAAATCAGCAGCACACCTCTCAACCTCTTAGATAAAAAAATCTGGACAAAGCCATAAATAAAAGTGGTACAAAGGCCTAAAAATAGGGACAATTTTTAAATAAACAGAATAACAGGTTTTGCATTAGCATGAATTTTTCTGAAGGATATGAAGTCTGAAACTCAAATGTCTGTCATTATTTTATTTAATCTTTAATGATTTGCCACTAATTTGCCAGAAAACCACAATTTTATGAAAATGGACCAAAAATATGGGGCAAAAATCTGGACATTCTGCAAAAATCTGTACAGTTGAGAGGTATGAATTCAGCAGTTATATTAATCTAATGCTGCTACATGATGTGTCCATAACATTTTGTTTCCTTACCACCACAAGCATGCAAAAGCAGTAAGTACATTATTATCTTTAGTAGATGATTAACACTTTAAGATGTACGCCTCAGAATTTGTCCAGTATAACTGTCCTTAGTTTGATGTAAGCATACAAAATCCTAGTAACATAACTGGAAATGACAGTTTTACAGATTTATCCAAAATAAGCAAACTTCATTGATAGAAATGATGGCTGTAAGTAGCTTAATTGCACTGCATCATTTATTGTTATTATTATTATTATTATTATTATTATTGTTTTGTTGGTGTTGTCATTGTTGTTACTACTACTACTAAAAGTTGTTAGAATATTATGCATTCTTTTACCTAAGAACTTTAACCATAAAGTATATCAAATTAACTTTCTTAGAGAGCCTAGTCTTAATTAATATACTTTTAGTTGCACTACCATGTTGCATCTTATTAATTAATTTTCATAAAAAAATATAATTACTACTGTGTTAAGAAAAGAATAATGGGATTTAGTGTTCCTTCAACTTCCATGCATTCAAAGATTTGGAAAGAACCCCACCAATGGTGGTACGAGATGGGGCCAAAAGGGACTGTTTCCATGATGTGGGAAATTGTGATTCAGAGACATGTTAGCTGCAATGAGGGAAAGACCTCATTATCAACTGTTTTGCATATTTCTGAATTGCAGTTAACTACTGTGACTACAAATCAGCACTTCTCTTTGGTAGTCAACACAGGTGGCTCATTCATTATTCAGTCTGCCACACACATGCATACATTGAAACACACACACACACACACACACACACACACACACACACACACACACACACACACACACACACACACACACACACACACACACACACACACACACACACACACACACACACACACACACACACACACACACACACACACACATACATGCACACACACACACACACACACACACACACACACACACACACACACACACACACACACACACACACACACATGCACACACGTGCACACACACACACACACACACACACACACACACACACACACACACACACACACACACACACACACACGCGCGCAGACACACACACACACACACACACACACACACACACACACACACACACACACACACACACACACACACCCTGACATACCTCTCACCTATCTCTGGGTTGACAAAATGTCCCTGAGTTCTCTTTTTATTTTTTTGTCCCTGCCCTTGAAAATCATAAATCCTTGCAGTCAATCAATACTGTCAGACAGAGTTTCATACTTCTTGTTGCTAGTAAAATGCATTCTGATGATAGAACTGTTACTCTGCTAATGACTCAAGTATATCCCAGTTATAGTTGAAATATTTTCCCTGCTGTTGTTTAACTGATTGGTTAGTTTAGTAGGTTAATATTGCTGCTTTCTAGGTCAAGGGTGCAGAGTTTACAACTCTCCTCCCTTTTACTTAGATTTTTAGTTTGAAAGATTTAAGTAATATGTTAAAGTATTCTTGGTGTCTAGTGGTAGTGTAGAAGACTGATGTCCTGTGTGCAAGATGTGAGGGTAGACGGTTTTAATCTTTTTAATTGCCTTTAGGACGTTCTGAAAAGATTAAGATTGGTGTCTAGTGCTCCCCAACCCATGTCTTTCATGCTGCAAAATATTACCCTATAATTTTATATGACTTTAAGGTATGATGTAAACAGTTATTCTTGGTGTCTAGTATTGCCCTCCTACTCCACATTGTTGATGCTGCAAAACTTTATTCTATAATGTTTAAGTGCCTTTAAGGCATGATATAAAGAATTATCCCTGGTGTCTGGTGTCACCACGCCCCCATAATGTTGCAGGATTTACTCATTAGTCTGGGGGAGTGTGGAGGTAGGACATCCCTCCCCAGCACACGCATACACACAAGCACACACACACAGGCCCTCTCACCTAATTGCACTCGCAGGCACAGTCAGCCATTTACACACGCACACACCCCTACCCAACTTATTCGCTAACTACTTATCCCTACTGTGACATCCCAGACAGACAGATGGATACACACACCCTCACACACATGCACGCACACTCACCTTACACTACTTATATCTCTACATAAAATCATACATTCGGACACACACACACACACACATACACACACACACACACACACACACACACACACACACACACACACACACGCACACGCACACACATGCACACACACAGACACACATATAGTTTCACAGGTGAATACTAGGCTAACTGCCCTGAAGAGACAGTTTTTAAACCTAGCCAATAACTTGAACTCAGAATCAAACCCTGTACTTTGTATCTATGAGTTGATGACCTTAACCATTATGCCAAACCCACCCCCTTAATGGTTCCACTGGGGGGCTGAACCCAGGACTTCATGTGTGTAAAGCAGATGTGATAACTATTACACAACAGAACCTCTACGAAAAGATTTCTCACTTCATAAGTGATTACTAATGATCCAGGGTACCTTTTTAATCCAAGCCATGCTTCCCAAGGTGAGAATCCAACCCTGTAGTATGTGTCTGTGAGGTCATTATGCCAATCCCCAAAACACAAATTAATCCAACCAGCTGGTGTGGGAATATAAACCACAGTCTTAAACACCAAGGGTAAATGTACTGCCTTTTGATCTTCTGAGACAGACACATGCACCACAACTGTCTGCTGAACTCTATGGCAATTGCATCTATTATGCAGAGTAAACACAAGCTTTTGGCTGTTTTCATTTACATGGGAAGCCAAGGTAACTTACATATATGGGAGGCCAAGGTAACATACACAGATGAGCAATTCCTTGACTCTCTTGAGTGTATAAATGCCTCATCACAGTCATTTTCTGTGGGGGGAGCACATGAGTAATTAGCACAGGCTGCTTCCCTGGAATGTTTCATTAACATTTTTGTTAGGCTGCAGAGACAGCACACTTTTGTAGTCCAGCAAGTCTGTTGTAGAGCTTTCTCTGAATCAACAATGCTTACTGTGAGGTGTGCACAAGCCCTACATCTTACAGAAACTTTTCTGAATTCAGCCCTGTGTTCTCCACTGCTGACCTATTTAACCCTGAGGGCTGTTTTACAGACAATCTAAATGTATGTGTATTAGTCACACAAAGCTCAGTTCTGCCAAGATGGAAGCTCAGTTCTGCCAAGTTCTTTCTTAAATTGCATGATCTTCTTCTTCTTTCAGCTTTTCCCGGTTAGGGGTTGCCACAGCGGATCACATGTCCACTCATGAATTGGCAGTGGAGCTTTATGGTGTCGAGTTGTCAGCCCAGCGCCCAACTTTCCACAGAAGGCAAACACATGCATGCACTCATGCCTAGGGCCAATTTAGAGTATCCAATCCACCTACAGCATGTCTTTGGGATGTGGAAGGAAACCGGAGCACCCAGAGGAAACCCACGTGACCACAAGGAGGACATGCAGACTCCGCACAGAGGGCAACCCAGCCGAGGATCGAACCAGAGAACCTCTTGCTGTGAGGCAGCAATGCTAATTGCTGCACCACCATGGCCACCCCTTTCTTAAATTGCACAATAAACTGTATATATTAGGAACAAACTTAAGGTTGTGTCCAAGGTGCATGGTATAGATGTTATTCTTGACCCAATAACATCTAATGACCAAGTGCTGACAGCTGTAAAATTTATTACCACAATTAGAAAATAGCCCACATCTATTTTATTGTACCTAAGGTCTCTACTCTACTTTAGTTATTTATGTTCTTGTCTCACCATACCTTGATACATGTAACTTCATGTACCTGATGTTTTTGGCCTGCAAAATTTGCTGCTAGTCTAACATTCCACAAGCAGAATGTTAATAAGGACTTATTAAAACACTGAGACTATTCCTGCGGTATAGGATCTGCATGGGTCCCTGGGTCTTCATAGTCATTTCTTAAGGAATTAACTTTCTAGCCCTATATGATTCAGGTCCAGCTTATCATACTGAAATCTTCCATGCTATTTATTTGATGAAGGGCACCTAATAGTCTCTTCTTCTGTGGAATTCACTACCTCAATAATTTACTGATTGCACCTTTGTGATCACTTTAAAAAAGGGTTTGCTGTAATACATTTATTTTCTTTTTGCAGTGAATTGGTATTTTATATTGAGCCAGCCCTCTTTTATTCTGCACGGTATCTTAACTTGTATATTGATATTTATATGGTGTTTAGTGCATGTTACATTACTTATATTTATTTTATTTTATTTTACATTTGTTAACCGGGTAGAGTCCGACTGGGCAAGTAGCCCGCTTTCAGCAGAGACCCAGGGAGAAAAGCTCCATAACAGTAGTACAAAAAGATTACAAACATTTTTAAAAGATTTACAAACAGTATACAAAAAGTTTGACAGTTGCCAATAATCACAATTTACAAAAAGGGGAATGTAAATCAAAAAATATTACATTTCCTAAGCCTTACTCCAGACAATAATATGAAACACATTAGATATATAACTAAAAACCATTGTGGTATTTTCATTTGGTAGAAGTAAGACAAGAAGATAGCAGAACAGAAAACATTTGACCGAAGGCATAAGAAACTAGCCAGGAGTATTACAGGAACATAGCATGTTGAGTAAGGTATTCCTTTAGGAGTTTTTCGAAACTATGATGATCTGTGTTTTTTAAGATATTCTGTGATAATAGGTCCCACTCTTTGGCTACTTTGAAGGAGAAGAGAGAGTCACCAAAGTAATTATGGGACTTAATTACCTTAAGTATAAGATTACCAGACGATCTAAGGGTCCTGGGGTTGTTATTTAGTTGCACTAGGCTGGAGAGTGCAGGGCAGTTTTCAGGTTTGTGGATAATACAGTGGGCAGTGGTGAGCTGATTGAGCAATAACAGATTGGGAAATTCAAGCCAGTGTAGTTTGTGAAGAGCAAGGCAATGATGGGTCCTGTTGGGTATATTAGCAGCAAATGTTGCTATTTTATTATAGCAGGAATCAAGTAGATGTAAATCAGACATGCACATGTTAGTGAAAAGTTGAGAACAGTAGAGTAGAGTAGATAGGAGGTGGGATCTGGCTGTGGCTAGTCTGGCATTTTGAGAAAGGTAAGGTTTGGCCCTATATAGTGCACCAAGTTTGATGTGAACTTTCTTAATTGTGAGTGATACGTGTTTATCGAATGTTAGGCTGTTGTCTATCAAGTAGTTTTGTTTGGTTAACTGGTTCTATTATAGTGCCATTAGTGGAGTAGATGGAGAAAGGAGGTGGTTTTGCTTTGGATTTCCTGTTAGAGAAGATCATTACTTTTGTTTTGTTTGGGTTTAGGATGAATTGATGTTCATTTAGGTAATTTTCAATATTTAGAAATGACTTTTGCAGTTTATCTTGGAGTTCTTGGGGTGTGGGAGCAGAGCAAATAAGAGTAACATACTAAAAAGTGCTTAGGTTTAAAAACAATGAAATAAAAAGTACTTATAAAGGACAACTTCATCCAAATATCATGCTTTCTTATCACAAAATGTTTTTATTTTTTTCTCCTCAATCCAGCCGCAAGGGTGCTACAATATGAAAAAAACATGATTTAAACCTTTCTTCATGACTTTACTACTTTTTGGCTCTGCAGTGCAAATGCATTCCAAGTGGGCTTTATGTGAAATTTTGATTTGCTTCTTTTTGGAATTTGATACAAAAGCTGTTACATGAAATAGACTCTTATTGGTTGAGTAAATGAGCATGTAGAAGAAGGATAGCTACATTTAAACAATTAAGAAACCTAATTAAGCTTGTTACTAATTCAGACTATAGTATTCTAACCACAAGGTCAAGAAAATTATGTGATCTTGCTTTCAGTGGTGATTAGCTTCACAGTATTATCATCCTGAGGTCTGAAAATACAAATATGAACTAAAAAAAGAGATAAACTAGATGTTGTTTCAAAAGTAACATTCAAATTTGCTATACAATTCTATTTAGGAGATTGCTTCTAAAAGAATCAGAGGGAATCACTGAAAAGGATAAGCTTCCACTTTTGCCACAGAAAGTTAAAGTCAAAGAGCAAAATACTTCCACTGTGAGTCAATGGTGACAAAGAGAAGGCCACGAGGATGTGCATTCCTAATGTAATCTTACGTGGACATAACATGCATTAAAGACGGAGAAGCTTTGGCTGCAAAGCAAACTCATGTCAGTGTTGTAATTCTCTTCAGGACTTTTTTGAGTAAAACAAATTTTATATATATATATATATATATATATATATATATATATATATATATATATTAAAAAAAATAATCACTTAGCGTGACATAGAGATATTAGTAGGAAGATCAAAAATTATGAAAAATATTCAGTTTTGGGATGTGGATATCATGTAAAAGCATTGCATATTTTTGAGTTTTGAAATTTTACCTCTGTCCTTTTATTTAGTATACTATATTTGTAAAATAGATCTAAATAAAGAGAGGACCTCTAAGAACAGGAACTGTGGAAGAGATGTTTGGAACAGAAGATTGATCAATTTTGTGTGGCTTTAAGAATGAACTGACCACACGGTTTTAAAGATGGTAGGGAAAGAGAACTACATGCAAATAAATGAAAGAAGTGAGAAGTACATAAAGGTCCCAAAAGGAAATATATGGGCAGGATTCTACATGGGGGTAAGGACAAAGTGCTGGTGTGAGGTGTTTCAGTGAAAAGGTGGACTAGATAGCGCAGAACAGAATATGTTAGGGACTTAGTGAATAATACGAATGAGCTTAAAAATGATTATATAATCCTTGTTAAAAATATACAGCAGAGTAAAGAGAGAGTTAATCATATGCTCTGGGTCTAACAGTGAAGAGACAGTGTGTACTTGTTCCAGTCCCAGAGCACTCATATGTGATAAAGCGACCTGTGGATCTTGTGAATATTGAGAGGGTTAAGATAGTTTTGTGCAATGCTAATTATGTTGAAATCCAAAGTGAAACTGTATATTGATGTACAAATATCCTGACAGAAAAGCAAGATCCATGGTCTGCAGATCAGTGTGAGTGCAGCAGTTAGCCTCTGTCCATCTGCCACTCCCCTACCCTTATCCCATCAGTTGTTTGTTCTGCCTGCAAATCTGAATCCCTCATCTGATGAAATGCACTGCACCATTGTCCCAGGTGAACCATTCCCAGGACTTACCACATTTTCTGTGAATCAGTATTTCCTTAACCTTTTCTTGAAATATTCTTCATCCATCTGCCATTTTAATCCCTTCTCCCATAGCAAACAAACCCTGCCACATGCATGTTCACATGATACTTATATCCCATACTACATCAGTTTATAGTCATAACTAATGTGTTAAGAGCTGCTAAGCTATCATGAACCACTCAAAACTGGAAGGAAAAAGTTATTCAATGTGAGAAGCAATTATTCCATTGGGTTGCTATGTTATGTACTATCTGTCATCTGCACTAGGGCACAGAGGGATAACTTTAGTATTTAAGCCAGAGTTTGTTTCAAAGTAACATCAAACTTAATTTCTTTTTTTTAACATGGCCTTGTAGGGGGCATAAAATGCAAAATTCTCCTCATCAGCCATCCACCAAGTAATTCCGGTTTCATGTAAACGTTTTTTTGATTTAAACTGTGTTGAAGGAATATTTAACTGAACTGGCAGTTTTAACTCTGCTCTTCAGTAACTTGAACTGAAGTTAGTGTTTGTTTGCTGAATTTTGTTATTTGCTAGTAATTACAGGTGTGGGGGTAGCCACATTCTTTGATTTCCTGTCCTTGCCTATTTAAGTGGTACAGTGTGAAATATTTTCTGCTTAAAAACCTCAGCTTTGGCCGGCTAAGAACTTGGTTATATTCAACTGGACGTATAAGAGAATTTAAGTACCTTTATCTGCACTTTTTTTTAAAAAAATACAGTATTTAATTTGATTTAAACTGTGTTGAAGGAATATTTAACTGAACTGGCAGTTTTAACTCTGCTCTTCAGTAACTTGAACTGAAGTTAGTGTTTGTTTGCTGAATTTTGTTATTTGCTAGTTCATAGGTTCATAGGTTGGTACTAGGCTATCAGCCCTAGGGCCTATACAAGCCTAGCCATAAGAATTCCCTGGCTATTTCTTCCCACATTATTTACTTTCCTGGACCCCTGTCTAGCAGGGCGACTGACGTGATCCCTGGGGTGAATTTCCTTTCTCCCATCCAATCGTCAAGGTTCCTCTTGAAGAGGTCCAAAGAGGCACTCTGCTTGACATGTATGGGCAATCTATTCCAGAGTCTGGGGAGTCTCTGGGTCAGGAACCTATCCCTCCAGCATGTTTTGTTTATTGTGATGACAAGGTTTAGATCCCTGGAGCATGTAGCTCTGAGGGATTGGGATTTCTTTAAGTGTAGCATGTCCAACAGCTCTGGGTTTGACATGGCCTTGTATGTTAAGCAGAGATCGCCTCTGAGTAGGCGATATGCGACAGAGTATAGCTGGAGTTTTTTAAGGCGGTCAGCGTGGGGCATCTGCTTTAGGCCTGTGATTCTTTTAGTGAGGTATTTCTGAGGCCTTTCCAGTTGTTGCAGATGTCTTGAGAGGTACATACCAAATGGGGCGTTGTATTCTATAATGGGTCTAATGAGGGATGAGTACAGTGGGACAATGACCTCCTTTTTCTGGATGAAAAGCCCTTCGTGATGAGGTGTGCCACATAGAAGGATTTCCTGACTGTTGTGGCGATGTGGTTATCGAAGGTGAGACCACTGTCCACCTGTGTCCCTAAGTCTCTTATCACACTTTCTGTGTTTAGTGTACTGCCACCTATATGGTAATTCATGGATACATGTTTTTTCCCAAAGGGGATAACAATACATTTCTTGGCATTGAGCTTGAGCCCATGGCTCTGGCACCAAGCATCTGTTTCTGTAAGGCCCTTTTGTAGAGTATCCACATCATTTGGGGATTCAATAATGGCTCCCAGTTTGCAGTCATCTGCAAAGTTTGTTAGCCAGAGTCCCTTAGTGTTGACCTGTACTTCAGAGAAGTAGATGCCAAACAAGAGCGGCCCCAGGACTGAACCCTGAGGTACTCCACTTGTCACTTGTCTGGAACTGGATTTGGAGTCGGCTACTTTCACAGTGTGGGTTCTATCAGTAAGCCATTTAGCAACCCATTGGGTGACATAGGGATTAATGCCCAACTTAGTAAGTTTATCTATGATTCCAGAGTGGGGGATGGTGTCAAAGGCCTTGGCGAGGTCTAGATAGGCTGTGTGGACCACCTTACCCTTGTCCATGGCTCTGGATACTGATTCAAAGAAGTCAGTCAGGTTCAGGAGACAGGATCGGCCCTTCACGAACCCAAACTGTGTGGGCTCCAGTGTTTGAAGGTTGCCAATGTCTTTGTTTATAAGTTCCATGATAATACGCTCCATGGCCTTGCAGATAAGGCTTGTCAGACTGATGGGACGGTAGTTTCCGGGATCCAAGGTGGATCCCCCCTTGTGGATTGGGATAACTGTAGCTCTGCGCCACTCAGTGGGCACAAAACCTGAGGTGAGGCTATGATTAAACATGACACTTAGGTGAGGTGCCAGTTCATATTGTAGTTCATGTAGTACACAGCCCGGGATGTCATCTGGTCCCATGGATGCTGTATTCTTGGCTTTAGAGAGTGCGTTTTGTACCTGTGTGGCCGTTATTACTGGAATTTGGCAATCTTCTGGTATTGAGATGGGCCATTTAGGGGTGAGAGGGGTGAAGTTGGCACTGAATCGATCTGCCAGGATATTGGCAATATCCTTCGGATCAGTATATTTAAAGCCATTCTGTTTTAGCTCAGAGCAGATCTGAGCATTGCCATTTAGATTCTTGACATAGTTATAGAATGCTTTGTGGTTGTCTTTGGAATCTTTGGCAATTTTATTTTCGTAACTAGCTTTGGAGGATTTTATGAGGCATCTCAGCTTCTTACTGAGGCTAGTAAGGGAGTTTTTTGCATCCTGGGATTTTCCTCTTTTCTGCAAAAGTTTCTTCCTTTTGTTGTAAAGTTTGTTTATGGCAGGGGACCACCAGATTGGCTTCCTTTTTGGATGAGAGCATTTTGGTTCTATTTGGGATGGCACGATTCATGCATGAGTGGATGTGCTCGTACAGTGCTTTAGTGTAGGATTCAGCAGTTGAACTTTCAGTTCCTGTCTGCATGGGTGTCATGAAGTTTGTCACTTCTGACTTGAGTAGCATGAAGTTGGCTTTGGAGAAATTTTTTATGGTGGTTTCTTTACTGGGGGATGGGATGTGGATGTTAAGGGTGATTAGCTTATGGTCAGACTTGACTAACGAGGGGGTGACCATAGGTATGGAGCATTGATTTCCCATGTTGGTAATGACCAGGTCTAGGATATTGGAGCCCCTGGTGGGACTATGGATTAGTTGCTCCAGGGCGTTGGAATTTATGAATTCCAAGAACCGTTGGGCAAAGGTGTTGGGACATGAGTAGTTTTCCCAGTTAATGGCAGGGTAGTTAAAATCACCCAGTATTAGGGTGTTTGGTTCTATCTTAATATTTTCCAGTATGTTTAGAAAGGTGTAGTGAGAATCTTGGGGTATGGTGGGGGATCTGTAGCAAACTACAATTTGGATTGCAGTCTTACCTAGTGTTAGTTCCACCTGGAGAATTTCAGACACATTGTGCTGGCCAACTAGCCTGGTGGTGTGAATATCCTTGGTGAATATTGACACTCCTCCACCTTTAGTGTTTCGGTCCTGGTTTGGTGGCCGAAAAGTGTGGTAAGAGTTGTAGCCTGGTATTGCAGGCGTGCTCTCTGGAGCCTTGAACCAGGTCTCAGTTACTGCACAGATATCGATGTTCTCCATTTTTAGGAGTACCTCGAGAGAGTGCATTTTGAGGTTTAGACTTCTAGCATTGAGTGGCATTACCTTCAGATTTTGCATGCTTGTACCTGTTACGGTGGTGGTTTTGTCCTTTGAAGTTTGCCTAAAAAAGGCACTATAGGGGTGGCAAGAGCCTTAGCCAGTAACCTGAATCCCAGGGGTGACAGGTGCAGACCATCTCTGGCAAAGCATCGTGGTCTGTCAATCATGTCATCCCAGGCAGACAGATACTGGATCCCCTTTGAATGACACCATAAGCTTAGCCAATTGTTGAAGTCAATCATTTTATCCTTATATTATGGTATCATTCTGGGCGAAGGTAGGATGCTACTCAGGGCTAGGGTTATACCTGCCTGGGCCACACGATCCGAGAGCTCTTCCATGTCTCTTTTCATGTAGTCCAGGGAGGTACATCTCAAGTCATTCACTCCAACATGGGCAATGACAGAGTCATATTTGTACTTGTTGTGGAGTGACTTGAGTGCATGCATTATGTGGCGGATCCTGGCACCCGACAGGCAGCTGACTGTAATTTTCTCCTTATTCAACCTGGTGAGAGGGACATCAGTGTGCCGGACTATAGAGTCACCTATGACTAAAGTGTTAGGTACATTGTCTTGCCTTAGGGGCTGTTGCTGGGTGGCACACTGGTGTTGTGAACTATGTGACACATTGGTTGTGATTGGTGTTTGTTTGCGTTTCAGCTTCAGAGGTCTTTGTTGCTTGGGCAGGTTACAGTTAAGGGCCTCTGCATATGTGGATTTAGTGTTGCTATATGTGGGTGTTGGTGGTGCGGGTTTAGAAGGGCTATGTGTTGCTTGAGGTGTAGTGTGGGTGTTAACCTTCTCCTCTTGACTGTTTAGCACAATCTTGGGTGGAGAGAGCTTTGCTTCCATTTTGGCTATGTAAGTGCATCTCTCACAGGTTGTAGTGTTGGGTGGTAGGAGGAGAGGGTTGTCTGTGTACATGAGGCAATTGCTGCATTGCCCCAGTATGCCCAGATTCACCAGGTGGACAGGAGAAATCACCGGAAGCTGACCCTTGGACATGCCTGGTTTGGGGCTTTTTCTTTTCTTTGTAAAGTATAGGAGCTGTTTCCTTAGCAAGGTACTTTGCAATTATAGGCTGTTTAGTGCCTACTATTAATTTCTCCTTGTTAACAAGGAGAGTTCAGTGTTGTATGAGTTTAAGGCTTCCTAGTGCTTTCCAGCAGGTATTAGAGAAAGTGCTAGTCACAGGGATGCTTAAAGGTAAGATTGAAAAGAATGCACTCTGCAGTGTGCACTAGAGAAGTTAGATGTGAAAGTAGGTAACTTGAGTTTTACCTGTTTAAAAAGTTAAGGTTTAGTGGAGAGTTACTATTTTTAAAACAGCAAGATGGATTGAAAGGGGTGGTCACTTTTGTATTTTGGTACTATGAAATACTGTAGGATGGCCAATAAATTTAAATAATTGAAGGGTGGGATTTCAAAATGATGATTTTGTGATTACTCACATAAGCCAGTGAAAGTAGAGAGAAATGAGATATATGGTCAGATTAACATAAGAGGCGGGCAACTAGAAAGACAGTGGTTATTAACAAGACAACTTAAATGGGTGGGAGGGTGGGAAAAATTCTGCCTGACTCAGAACAGAGAGAGCTGCGGTCTCTTTTGAAGTTTTAATATGCTGTTAAAACAGAATGCAAGCAAAACACAAGGTAAAGAAAACAAACTACAGTATTCAAAATATAGAAATGCAATACAGTAATACAAAAAATAAAAGCAAACTAACCTTTCCTTCACAGCAAAGTGTAGCAGAGTCTGGATGAGCCTTTCTGGTAAAGTAATTACAGGTGTGGGGGTAGACACATTCTTTGATTTCCTGTCCTTGCCTATTTAAGTGGTACAGTGTGAAATATTTTCTGCTTAAAAACCTCAGCTTTGGCCGGCTAAGAACTTGGTTATATTCAACTGGACGTATAAGAGAATTTAAGTACCTTTATCTGCACTTTTTTTTAAAAAAATACAGTATTTAATTTGATTTAAACTGTGTTGAAGGAATATTTAACTGAACTGGCAGTTTTAACTCTGCTCTTCAGTAACTTGAACTGAAGTTAGTGTTTGTTTGCTGAATTTTGTTATTTGCTAGTAATTACAGGTGTGGGGGTAGCCACATTCTTTGATTTCCTGTCCTTGCCTATTTAAGTGGTACAGTGTGAAATATTTTCTGCTTAAAAACCTCAGCTTTGGCCGGCTAAGAACTTGGTTATATTCAACTGGACGTATAAGAGAATTTAAGTACCTTTATCTGCACTTTTTTAAAAAAATACAGTATTTAATTTAATTTAAACTGTGTTGAAGGAATATTTAACTGAACTGGCAGTTTTAACTCTGCTGTTCAGTAACTTGAACTGAAGTTAGTGTTTATTTGCTGAATTTTGTTATTTGCTAGTAATTACAGGTGTGGGGGTAGCCACATTCTTTGATTTCCTGTCCTTGCCTATTTAAGTGGTACAGTGTGAAATATTTTCTGCTTAAAAACCTCAGCTTTGGCCGGCTAAGAACTTGGTTATATTCAACTGGACGTATAAGAGAATTTAAGTACCTTTATCTGCACTTTTTTAAAAAAAATACAGTATTTAATTTGATTTAAACTGTGTTGAAGGAATATTTAACTGAACTGGCAGTTTTAACTCTGCTCTTCAGTAACTTGAACTGAAGTTAGTGTTTGTTTGCTGAATTTTGTTATTTGCTAGTAATTACAGGTGTGTGGGTAGCCACATTCTTTGATTTCCTGTCCTTGCCTATTTAAGTGGTACAGTGTGAAATATTTTCTGCTTAAAAACCTCAGCTTTGGCCGGCTAATAACTTGGTTATATTCAACTGGACGTATAAGAGAATTTAAGTACATTTATCTGCACTTTTTTTAAAAAAAAAAATACAGTATTTAATTTGATTTAAACTGTGTTGAAGGAATATTTAACTGAACTAGCAGTTTTAACTCTGCTCTTCAGTAACTTGAACTGAAGTTAGTGTTTGTTTGCTGAATTTTGTTATTTGCTAGTTCATAGGTTCATAGGTTGGTACTAGGCTATCAGCCCTAGGGCCTATACAAGCCTAGCCAAAAGAATTTCCTGGCTATTTCTTCCCACATTATTTACTTTCCTGGACCCCTGTCTAGCAGGGCGACTGACGTGATCCCTGGGGTGGATTTCCTTTCTCCCATCCAATCGTCAAGGTTCCTCTTGAAGAGGTCAAAAGAGGCACTCTGCTTGACATGTATGGGCAATCTATTCCAGAGTCTGGGGAGTCTCTGGGTCAGGAACCTATCCCTCCAGCATGTTTTGTTTATTGTGATGACAAGGTTTAGATCCCTGGAGCGTGTAGCTCTGAGGGATTGGGATTTCTTTAAGTGTAGCATGTTCAACAGCTCTGGGTTTGACATGGCCTTGTATGTTAAGCAGAGATCGCCTCTGAGTAGACGATATGCGACAGAGTATAGCTGGAGTTTTTTAAGGCAGTCAGCATAGGGCATCTGCTTTAGGCCTGTGATTCTTTTAGTGAGGTATTTCTGAGGCCTTTCCAGTTGTTGCAGATGTCTTGAGAGGTACATACCAAATGGGGCGTTGTATTCTATAATGGGTCTAATGAGGGATGAGTACAGTGGGACAATGACCTCCTTTTTCTGGGTGAAAAGCCCTTCGTGATGAGGTGTGCCACATAGAAGGATTTCCTGACTGTTGTGGCGATGTGGTTATCGAAGGTGAGACCACTGTCCACCTGTGTCCCTAAGTCTCTTATCACACTTTCTGTGTTTAGTGTACTGCCACCTATATGGTAATTCATGGATACATGTTTTTCCCAAAGGGGATAACAATACATTTCTTGGCATTGAGCTTGAGCCCATGGCTCTGGCACCAAGCATCTGTTTCTGTAAGGCCCTTTTGTAGAGTATCCACATCATTTGGGGATTCAATAATGGCTCCCAGTTTGCAGTCATCTGCAAACTTTGTTAGCCAGAGTCCCTTAGTGTTGACCTGTACTTCAGAGAAGTAGATGCCAAACAAGAGCGGCCCCAGGACTGAACCCTGAGGTACTCCACTTGTCACTTGTCTGGAACTGGATTTGGAGTCGGCTACTTTTACAGTGTGGGTTCTATCAGTAAGCCATTTAGCAACCCATTGGGTGACATAGGGATTAATGCCCAACTTAGTAAGTTTATCTATGATTCCAGAGTGGGGATGGTGTCAAAGGCCTTGGCAAGGTCTAGATAGGCTGTGTGGACCACCTTACCCTTGTCCATGGCTCTGGAGACTGATTCAAAGAAGTCAATCAGGTTCAGGAGACAGGATCGGCCCTTCACGAACCCAAACTGGGTGGGGTCCAGTGTTTGAAGGTTGCCAATGTCTTTGTTTATAAGTTCCATGATAATACGCTCCATGGCCTTGCAGATAAGGCTTGTCAGACTGATGGGACGGTAGTTTCCGGGATCAAGGTGGATCCCCTTGTGGATTGGGATAACTGTAGCTCTGCGCCACTCAGTGGGCACAAAACCTGAGGTGAGGCTATGATTAAACATGACACTTAGGTGAGGTGCCAGTTCATATTGTAGTTCATGTAGTACACAGCCGGGATGTCATCTGGTCCCATGGATGCTGTATTCTTGGCTTTAGAGAGTGCGTTTTGTACCTGTGTGGCCGTTATTACTGGAATTTGGCAATCTTCTGGTATTGAGATGGGCCATTTAGGGGGTGAGAGGGGTGAAGTTGGCACTGAATCGATCTGCCAGGATATTGGCAATATCCTTCGGATCAGTATATTTAAAGCCATTCTGTTTTAGCTCAGAGCAGATCTGAGCATTGCCATTTAGATTCTTGACATAGTTATAGAATGCTTTGTGGTTGTCTTTGGAATCTTTGGCAATTTTATTTTCGTAACTAGCTTTGGAGGATTTTATGAGGCATCTCAGCTTCTTACTGAGGCTAGTAAGGGAGTTTTTTGCATCCTGGGATTTTCCTCTTTTCTGCAAAAGTTTCTTCCTTTTGTTGTAAAGTTTGTTTATGGCAGGGGACCACCAGATTGGCTTCCTTTTTTTGGATGAGAGCATTTTGGTTCTATTTGGGATGGCACGATTCATGCATGAGTGGATGTGCTCGTACAGTGCTTTAGTGTAGGATTCAGCAGTTGAACTTTCAGTTCCTGTCTGCATGGGTGTCATGAAGTTTGTCACTTCTGACTTGAGTAGCATGAAGTTGGCTTTGGAGAAATTTTTTATGGTGGTTTCTTTACTGGGGGATGGGATGTGGATGTTAAGGGTGATTAGCTTATGGTCAGACTTGACTAACGAGGGGGTGACCATAGGTATGGAGCATTGATTTCCCATGTTGGTAATGACCAGGTCTAGGATATTGGAGCCCCTGGTGGGACTATGGATTAGTTGCTCCAGGGCGTTGGAATTTATGAATTCCAAGAACCGTTGGGCAAAGGTGTTGGGACATGAGTAGTTTTCCCAGTTAATGGCAGGGTAGTTAAAATCACCCAGTATTAGGGTGTTTGGTTCTATCTTAATATTTTCCAGTATGTTTAGAAAGGTGTAGTGAGAATCTTGGGGTATGGTGGGGGATCTGTAGCAAGCTACAATTTGGATTGCAGTCTTACCTAGTGTTAGTTGCACCTGGAGAATTTCAGACACATTGTGTTGGCCAACTAGCCTGGTGGTGTGAATATCCTTGGTGAATATTGACACTCCTCCACCTTTAGTGTTTCGGTCCTGGTTTGGTGGCCGAAAAGTGTGGTAAGAGTTGTAGCCTGGTATTGCAAGGGTGCTCTCTGGAGCCTTGAACCAGGTCTCAGTTACTGCACAGATATCGATGTTCTCCATTTTTAGGAGTGCCTCGAGAGAGAGTGCATTTTGAGGTTTAGACTTCTAGCATTGAGTAGCATTACCTTCAGATTTTGCATGCTTGTACCTGTTACGGTGGTGGTTTTGTCCTTTGAAGTTTGCCTAAAAAAGGCACTATAGGGGTGGCAAGAGCCTTAGCCAGTAACCTGAATCCCAGGGGTGACAGGTGCAGACCATCTCTGGCAAAGCATCGTGGTCTGTCAATCATGTCATCCCAGGCAGACAGATACTGGATCCCCTTTGAATGACACCATAAGCTTAGCCAATTGCTGAAGTCAATCATTTTATCCTTATATTGTGGTATCATTCTGGGCGAAGGTAGGATGCTACTCAGGGCTAGGGTTATACCTGCCTGGGCCACACGATCCGAGAGCTCTTCCATGTCTCTTTTCATGTAGTCCAGGGAGGTACGTCTCAAGTCATTCACTCCAACATGGGCAATGACAGAGTCATATTTGTACTTGTTGTGGAGTGACTTGAGTGCATGCATTATGTGGCGGATCCTGGCACCCGACAGGCAGCTGACTGTAATTTTCTCCTTATTCAACCTGGTGAGAGGGACATCAGTGTGCCGACTATAGAGTCACCTATGACTAAAGTGTTAGGTACATTGTCTTGCCTTAGGGGCTGTTGCTGGGTGGCACACTGGTGTTGTGAACTATGTGACACATTGGTTGTGATTGGTGTTTGTTTGCGTTTCAGCTTCAGAGGTCTTTGTTGCTTGGGCAGGTTACAGTTAAGGGCCTCTGCATATGTGGATTTAGTGTTGCTATATGTGGGTGTTGGTGGTGCGGGTTTAGAAGGGCTATGTGTTGCTTGAGGTGTAGTGCGGGTGTTAACCTTCTCCTCTTGACTGTTTAGCACAATCTTGGGTGGAGAGAGCTTTGCTTCCATTTTGGCTATGTAAGTGCATCTCTCACAGGTTGTAGTGTTGGGTGGTAGGAGGAGAGGGTTGTCTGTGTACATGAGGCAATTGCTGCATTGCCCCAGTATGCCCAGATTCACCAGGTGGACAGGAGAAATCACCGAAGCTGACCCTTGGACATGCCTGGTTTGGGGCTTTTTTTTTCTTTGTAAAGTATAGGAGCTGTTTCCTTAGCAAGGTACTTTGCAATTATAGGCTGTTTAGTGCCTACTATTAATTTCTCCTTGTTAACAAGGAGAGTTCAGTGTTTGTATGAGTTTAAGGCTTCCTAGTGCTTTCCAGCAGGTATTAGAGAAAGTGCTAGTCACAGGGATGCTTAAAGGTAAGATTGAAAAGAATGCACTCTGCAGTGTGCACTAGAGAAGTTAGATGTGAAAGTAGGTAACTTGAGTTTTACCTGTTTAAAAGTTAAGGTTTAGTGGAGAGTTACTATTTTTAAAACAGCAAGATGGATTGAAAGGGGTGGTCACTTTTGTATTTTGGTACTATGAAATACTGTAGGATGGCCAATAAATTTAAATAATTGAAGGGGTGGGATTTCAAAAATGATGATTTTGTGATTACTCACATAAGCCAGTGAAAGTAGAGAGAAATGAGATATATGGTCAGATTAACATAAGAGGCGGGCAACTAGAAAGACAGTGGTTATTAACAAGACAACTTAAATGGGTGGGAGGGTGGGAAAAATTCTGCCTGACTCAGAACAGAGAGAGCTGCGGTCTCTTTTGAAGTTTTAATATGCTGTTAAAACAGAATGCAAGCAAAACACAAGGTAAAGAAAACAAACTACAGTATTCAAAATATAGAAATGCAATACAGTAATACAAAAAATAAAAGCAAACTAACCTTTCCTTCACAGCAAAGTGTAGCAGAGTTTGGATGAGCCTTTCTGGTAAAGTAATTACAGGTGTGGGGGTAGCCACATTCTTTGATTTCCTGTCCTTGCCTATTTAAGTGGTACAGTGTGAAATATTTTCTGCTTAAAAACCTCAGCTTTGGCCGGCTAAGAACTTGGTTATATTCAACTGGACGTATAAGAGAATTTAAGTACCTTTATCTGCACTTTTTTTAAAAAAATACAGTATTTAATTTGATTTAAACTGTGTTGAAGGAATATTTAACTGAACTGGCAGTTTTAACTCTGCTCTTCAGTAACTTGAACTGAAGTTAGTGTTTGTTTGCTGAATTTTGTTATTTGCTAGTAATTACAGGTGTGGGGGTAGCCACATTCTTTGATTTCCTGTCCTTGCCTATTTAAGTGGTACAGTGTGAAATATTTTCTGCTTAAAAACCTCAGCTTTGGCTGGCTAAGAACTTGGTTATATTCAACTGGACGTATAAGAGAATTTAAGTACCTTTATCTGCACTTTTTTTAAAAAAATACAGTATTTAATTTGATTTAAACTGTGTTGAAGGAATATTTAACTGAACTGGCAGTTTTAACTCTGCTCTTCAGTAACTTGAACTGAAGTTAGTGTTTGTTTGCTGAATTTTGTTATTTGCTAGTAATTACAGGTGTGGGGTAGCCACATTCTTTGATTTCCTGTCCTTGCCTATTTAAGTGGTACAGTGTGAAATATTTTCTGCTTAAAAACCTCAGCTTTGGCCGGCTAAGAACTTGGTTATATTCAACTGGACGTATAAGAGAATTTAAGTACCTTTATCTGCACTTTTTTTAAAAAAAATACAGTATTTAATTTGATTTAAACTGTGTTGAAGGAATATTTAACTGAACTGGCAGTTTTAACTCTGCTCTTCAGTAACTTGAACTGAAGTTAGTGTTTGTTTGCTGAATTTTGTTATTTGCTAGTAATTACAGGTGTGTGGGTAGCCACATTCTTTGATTTCCTGTCCTTGCCTATTTAAGTGGTACAGTGTGAAATATTTTCTGCTTAAAAACCTCAGCTTTGGCCGGCTAAGAACTTGGTTATATTCAACTGGACGTATAAGAGAATTTAAGTACCTTTATCTGCACTTTTTAAAAAAAATACAGTATTTAATTTGATTTAAACTGTGTTGAAGGAATATTTAACTGAACTGGCAGTTTTAACTCTGCTCTTCAGTAACTTGAACTGAAGTTAGTGTTTGTTTGCTGAATTTTGTTATTTGCTAGTAATTACAGGTGTGTGGGTAGCCACATTCTTTGATTTCCTGTCCTTGCCTATTTAAGTGGTACAGTGTGAAATATTTTCTGCTTAAAAACCTCAGCTTTGGCCGGCTAAGAACTTGGTTATATTCAACTGGACGTATAAGAGAATTTAAGTACCTTTATCTGCACTTTTTTTTAAAAAAAATACAGTATTTAATTTGATTTAAACTGTGTTGAAGGAATATTTAACTGAACTGGCAGTTTTAACTCTGCTCTTCAGTAACTTGAACTGAAGTTAGTGTTTGTTTGCTGAATTTTGTTATTTGCTAGTAATTACAGGTGTGGGGGTAGCCACATTCTTTGATTTCCTGTCCTTGCCTATTTAAGTGGTACAGTGTGAAATATTTTCTGCTTAAAAATCTCAGCTTTGGCCAGCTAAGAACTTGGTTATATTCAACTGGACGTATAAGAGAATTTAAGTACCTTTATCTGCACTTTTTTAAAAAAAAATACAGTATTTAATTTGATTTAAACTGTGTTGAAGGAATATTTAACTGAACTGGCAGTTTTAACTCTGCTCTTCAGTAACTTGAACTGAAGTTAGTGTTTGTTTGCTGAATTTTGTTATTTGCTAGTAATTACAGGTGTGGGGGTAGCCACATTCTTTGATTTCCTGTCCTTGCCTATTTAAGTGGTACAGTGTGAAATATTTTCTGCTTAAAAACGTCAGCTTTGGCCGGCTAAGATCTTGGTTATATTCAACTGGACGTATAAGAGAATTTAAGTACCTTTATCTGCACTTTTTTTTAAAAAAATACAGTATTTAATTTGATTTAAACTGTGTTGAAGGAATATTTAACTGAACTGGCAGTTTTAACTCTGCTCTTCAGTTATTCCCACCCACCCTCCCTGTTTTTGTTTTGGTGTTAATCTTAGTGGCCTTGAAACTGCCCACCCCTCAGCCTGCCTCTGGGCCCATCTCATTTGCTCACTCAACTGAGTGCAGTGAGATCATATTCTGATTTTAGGCACTCCTACTGTGTACAAAGAGAGCATCTGGGAAACAGACAAAAAAAATGAAGCTTATTTCCTGCCTTTCCTGTTAAGTGTTATAGACTATTTGTAGGCTTCTGAGCCCCCAAGCCCTTCTGTGTTTGAGGGAAGCCTTCTAGCTTGTTTTTTTCTTATAACTAGCCAGTTTTCTTGTTTCAGCACTCAAATCTGTTTCTTTGATCTCAGCACTTGTTCAGATTAAAAAAAAAATGTCATCTGCTTTTACTGTACTTGTGTTTCTACCTACTTCATTTTACTTTTGCATCATCTTAAAAATACTCAATTGTATTTATTACTGCTTGGTGTAACTCATTCTAAGCCTTTTGGTTTAAACACTTGGGCTTCGGACCAGTTGTTTTGCACTGACAGGGTTTGTGGTCTGCACTGTTGTGGCAGAACAGGTAGCTTACATCCTTCTAGGTTGGGAACTGCTGATTGACGGCTCAGTGTCTGTTATTCTAAAAGTGTATTAATTCTGGTTTAAGCACTCGGGCTTTCAGGCCAGTTATTTTACATTAAGAGGGTTCGTGGTCTGCACTGTTGTGGGAGGAGAGGCTGGACTCTGCCCTTCTGAGCTGGGAATTTCTGGTTAAAGGCTTAAAGTGCATGCATATCTGAACTGCTTCTTACTGAAGTTGGTGCGCCTTGTTTGCTGTGGCATAGACTGGATTCGGGCCTGCTGGATCTAGCTTTGTTTGTGTAACTTGAGCACTAATCCAGACATTCTCTAAAGTATTCAATTGTATTTATTACTGCTTGGTTGTAACTTGATTAAAGTGTAGCTATCATTCTAAGTCTTTTGGATTAAGCACTTGGGCTTCAGACCAGTTGTTTTACATTAGGAAGGTTTGTGGCAAGCACTGTGGTGGCAGGACAGGTAGCTTTCATCCTTCTAAGTTGGGAACTGCTGATTGAGAGCCCAGTGTCCAAGTGTGTTAGTTCTGTTTTAAGCACTTGGGCTTCAGGCCAGTTATTTTACATTAAGAAGGTTCGTGGTCTGCACTCTTGTGGGAGAAGAGGCTGGACTCTGCCCTTCTGAGCTGGGAATTTCTGGTTAAAGGTTTATAGTGCCTGAATATTTGAACTGTATCTTACTGAAATTGAAACACCTTGTTTGCTGTAGCATAGACTAGATCCAGGCCTGCTGAATCTAGCTTTGTTTATATGCTTGTTGTTTGTTTGCTTGTTATTTCCCTGGAACGCTAATTCCACCTAATACGCGGCTTCTCAGCGCTTCTGTGGATCACTAGTGATATCTGCATTGCTTACTGTACTTATTTCCTTGTTTCACTTGAAAGAAAGTTAGTGTTTGTCATTTTTGCATTTAGTTACTTGTAACACATTGCACTCAAGTTACCTGGCACTTGCTCACTAAAGCAATTATATAAGTCAGCACTAAAAATTAAAAGCACTACACCCCCACTCCCCACTGGCCCTTGTTTTCAATTATTAAGGAATTCCCAATATTATTCTAGCATGTCCAAAGGTCAGTTGTCAATCTCCTCTCTGGTCCAGCTGGTGAATCTGGGAATCTTGAGGCAATGTTATAACTGCCTCATGTACACAGGCAACCCTCTCCTCCTCCCACATAACACAAATACTTGCGAGAGATGCAGCTATTTAGCCAAACTGGAGGCTGAGCTCTCTCAACTCAGGACTGGCAAGACCAGACAGGAGGAGAAGGCAACTACACACACCACAAAACCAGCCTCACATAATGCTACCACACCACTGAATCAAACACACAAACACACAAAGACATACTCGGAGGCTCTGAGTAAAAATTTACCTAAACAGCAGAGGCCTCCAAAGCAGACATCCAAACAACTGCTACCTCAAGACACCCCACAAGCAACACATAAACCACAAAATAAGTGTGCAAAGCAGTCACAGCCCTTAAGGCCAAATACAACACCAAACATACTTGTCATAGGTGACTCCATAGTCAGACACACTGACGTCCCACTCACCAGGCTGAACAAGGAGAGGGTCACAGTAAGCTGCCTATCGGGCGCTAGAATCCGCCACATAACACAAGCACTCGGGTCACTCCATGGCAAGTACAAATATGACACAGTCATTGTCCATGCTGGTGTGAACGACCTGAGACGTACCTCCCTGGACTACATGAAAAGAGACATAGAGGAGCTCTCTGATTATGTAGCCCAGGAAGGTATGACCCTGACCCTGAGCAGTATCCTTCCTTCACCAAGAATGATGCCACAATATAGAGACAAGATGATCAGCTTTAACAATTGGCTTAATGTCTGGTGTCATTCAAAGGAGATCCAGTGTCTGTCTGCCCGGGATGACATGCTTGACAAGCCACGCTGCTTTGCAAGGGTCGGCTTGCACCTGTCACCCCTGGGATTCCGGATATTGGCTAAGGCTCTTGCCACCCCCATAGTGCCTTTTTTAGGCAAGGCTCAAATTCTAAACCTACCACCCTAGAAAACAAAAATGGGAAGAAACTGAGGGTAATGCTGCTCAATGCCAGAAGTCTAAATCTCAAAATGCACGCACTTGAGGCCCTTCTCAGTATGGAGAACATCGATGTCTGTGCTGTAACTGAAACCTGGTTCAAGGCTCCTGAGAGCACCCTGGCACTATTAGGTTTTACCTCATATCATGCGTTCCGGCCCCAAAACCCGGACCACACCACAAAAGGAGGGGGGGTATCCATATTCATAAAGGATACCCACACCTCCAGGTTGGTGGCAATGCATGAAGCTTCGGAAACCATCCAGGTGCAACTAACCATAGGCAAAACTGCTCTGCAAATTGTAGCATGCTACAGGCCACCCTCTCAAACTCAGGAACCCCACACAGCCTTCCTGAAGACACTGGAGGGTATAAATGTATCTCCAAACACCATCATATTGGGTGACTTCAACTACCCAAATATAGACTGGGAACATTACTCAAGCCCTAACTTTCTAGCCCAACAGTTCCTGGAGTTCATAAATTCAAATGCCATGGAACAGCTAGTCTCTGTTCCCACGAGAGGAGAAAATATACTAGATCTCATTATCACAAACATGGGGACAAAATGCTCCACACCAGAAGTATATCCCTCATTGGTGAGATCTGATCATAAACTAATCTCACTGGAAATCCACATCCCGCCCCACCCCAAACAAAAAGACCACAGTGAAGAACTTCTCTAAAGCAAACTTCACACTACTCAAGACTGGTGTGGTATCCTTCAAGGCCCCTGAGCCAGTGGAAACCACAACCCAAGCTGTGGAAGCCCTTACAAATGCCTTCTATGAACACCTCCAGGACTGCATGGATCAGGCAATCCCAAATAAAACCAAGACTCTTTCCACAAAGGGCAAACGTCCAGTCTGGTGGACCCCAGCCATTAACAAACTTTACAATAAGAGGAGAAAGCTATTACATGATAGAACAAAATCCATAAAAGGAAGTCACCCTGATCATTATTAGTAAAAAATACGAGCACTCATAAAATCAACTAAGGCCAATTTTGAGAGAAAAATTGCCATGGATTCAAAGGACAATCATAAGGCCTTTTTCAGCTATGTTAGGAACCTGGGTGGAAACTCCCAGATATGCTCAGAATTAGTCCAAAATGATACAAAAATCACTGAACCCACAGACATTGCCAACATACTGGCAGACAGGTTCAGTGCAAACTTCACCCCCCTCCCCCCCCTAAAGGAGAGATAACTATCCCAGCGGAGTGTAGCCTCCCAGACATCTCAAATGTGCAGGTGAAAGCTGCTCTCTCTGAAGCTAAAAACACAGCATCAATGGGACCGGATGGTGTCCCCGGCTGTGTGCTACATGAGCTAAATGAGGAATTAAACCCGCACATAAGGCAGCTGTTTAATCTCAGCCTTACCACAGGATACGTGCCCAAGGAGTGGCATACGGCAACTGTGGTCCCACTCCACAAAGGTGGTGCCTCTACGGACCCTGGTAATTACCGCCCCATAAGCTTAACAAGTCTAGTCTGCAAAGCTATGGAGAGGATCATAATGGAGCTCATAAACAAAGAAATAGGGGACTTGCAGACATTGGACCCGAACCAGTTTGGCTTCGTCAAGGGCAGATCATGCCTTTTGAACTTGGTCGACTTCATTGAAACAGTCACCAAGGCCATTGATGAGTTTAAGGCAGTCCATACAGCCTACCTTGACCTTGCAAAGGCTTTCGACACAATACCCCACTCGGGTATTGTAGAAAAACTTACCAGCTTAAATGTAAACCCATATGTCACAAGATGGGTTGCAAACTGGCTTAAGGACAGAACCCACAGGGTTAGAGTTGCTGGCACTATGTCAGACTCCAAGCCGGTCACAAGTGGTGTCCCACAGGGCTCAGTCCTTGGCCCCCTATTGTTCGGCATCTACTTCTGAGAAGTACAGGCCAACATGGGAGGACTTTGGCTGACAAAGTTTGCAGGCGACTGCAAACTGGGCCATAGTGGAAAGTGCATCGGACACGGATATCCTTCAGAAGGGACTCACGGAAACAGATAGCTGGTGCCAGAGCCATGGCATGAAGTTAAACGCCAAAAAATGTATAGTCATACCCTTCGGGAAAAACAAGGTAACCCCAAGCTACCATATAGGTGGCAATCCACTAAGCACAGAAGTGGTTATCAGGGACCTGGGGACCCAGGTTGACAGTGGCCTTTCTTTTGACACTCACGTTGCTAAAGTGGTTAGAAAGACCTTCTACATTGCCGACCTGATCATGAAGGGATTCACATCCAGATCTAGTGAGGTCATTGTTCCCCTGTACTCTTCACTTATCAGACCAATGATCGAGTACAATGCCCCATTCGGGATGTATCTCACCCGACATCTGCAGCAATTGGAGAGACCCCAAACGTTCCTCACCAAAAGGATAAAGGGACTCCAAAATCTGTCATATGCTGCCAGATTGAAGAAACTCCAGCTCTATTCAGTCGCATACCGTCTGCTCAGAGGTGACATGTGCCTGACATACAAGGCCATGTCCAACCCGGAATTAATGGACATGCTCCACCTCAAAAAATCCAAATCCACCAAAACCACTAGAGCAAGTGACTTAAACCTTAGCATGGATATAAATAGGATGTGCTGGAGGGATAGATTTATCACTCAGAGACTCCCTATGCTGTGGAATAAAATCCCGGTCCATGTGAGGCAGAGCACCTCGCTGGCTCTGTTCAAGAGAAATCTTGACCTGTGGATGGGAGATCGTAGGTTTACCCCGGGAATCATCTCTGTGTCACTGCTGGACAGAGGCACAACAAACTAATTGGCGCAGTATTTTTTCATATAAGGGGTGGCGTAAGCCACAAAACTTTGGGCTAGGCTTATAAATGCCTTAGGGCAGATAGCCTAGTATAAACCTATGAACCTATGAACCTATGTAGGAATTTACAGCTTTTCTCAAAGACCTAGCATTATATGTCCACATTGGTTAGTTAGCTATCTTTTATTTTTTTTTACTTTTTATTTATTTACTGACATTTGTTTACCAGTGGTACAGTGGTGTTGTAGATAGCATTGTTTCCTCATGGCAAGAGGTTCCCCAGTTTGATTCTCTGTTTTCGTGCTTTCTGTGAAAAGTCTGCATAACCTCCCTGTGTTAGTATGGGTTTCCTCAGGGTTCTCCAGTTTCCTCCCACATTCCAAAGACATGCAGGAAATAAATTGGACATTCTAAATTGGCCATAATTTATGAGAGTGTGTATATGAGTGTGTGGTATGGCAGAACAACTGTGGCAGGGGTAGCCACCCAGTGGTGTGAACCTTGGCTCTAGATGATTGTCACTGTTGAAGTGACACCCTCACCTCATGTGCAAAAATGAGAAAAGGAATTATGGATGGATGGATTTGTTTACTAGTACAGTCTGACTAGGCAATAATCCATTTTAGCAGAGGCCCGTGAAGAAAAGCTCCAGTGTATTACATGAAAGGAAAGCAGTAGAATATTGCAACTATAAACATTTGATATGGACTTCAATTTGTCCAAGTACAATATAAAACAGACTTGTAAAGGCTGTCTTTTATACAGCTATAATACAGTACAATGCAGAATAGATGTTAAATCATTGTACACCAGCATCAATAAAGTATGGGGGCTTGAAGCTGTTGGCAAAATGTTGGGGGAAGGACCACGGACTTGCTATGTTATGAGTCTTTTGGAATTTTGTTTAACACACAATTGTTTTGAGTTTGAGGGTAAATATTTCTTACAAAAAGAGAGCACAGCAATGGGGGCCCCATATGCTCCCTCTTACGCAATTTTATTTATGGCCATTTTGAAAATTTATTTATTTATCCAAAGAACTTTTTCCAGAATAAAGTCGTTAAATATAAAAAATTTATCGACGACCTCTTGTTTTTATGCAGGGGGGACCCATGTGATTTTGAGGAACTTATTCTTGAAGTAAAAGATAATCCGTGTGGCCTGGATTTTACTTATAATATAGGCAGGCATAGGATTCAGTTTTTGGATATAGAATTTTATGTAGGATCTGATAATGCCTTTTCATAAGGTTACAGCAGCTAATAATTTTTTGCATGCATCTAGCATGCATAGTGTTCATCTCAAAAATTCCCTACCATTAGGAGAGTTTAAGCGAATTGCGACAAATACCTTGGAAATGGACAGGATGAGCATTGAATTTAATAAAATTGAGGCAAAACTTAATGCAAGAGGTTATTCCAAGAGTATAATAAAGGAAGCTAGAGAACACGTTGAACATGAATTAGGAATGAGGGGATCAAACAGAAAAAGGCTTGTACATAAATCAACTTATTTGGAGGAAACTAGGGACCAATTCTTGCGTATTAGAGGGGATGCACATGAGGACAGTATATTTTTCGTTAATAAATTTTCAGATTTTTCTAGTATTTTAAGGAAAGTAGTGTTGTCACTGTGGCCTATCATTGTTGGAGATGATAAGGTAGGAAAATTGTTTCCTAACACAGTAACGTTTTCCTATGGTAGATTTCAAAACTTGAAGGAAATATTAAATACTAGAAGCAAGGTAACAAGGAACAGAAAGGTAGGGACTTACCAGTGTGGGAGATGTAAGGTATGTGCTAGAGTCTGAAATTTAGATGGAACAAGAATTAATAACGTGAGATACAATGCTTTGGAATTCTTCAATTGTAATTCTTCTGGGGTGGTTTATATCATCGGGTGCAATTGTGCAACCCAGAAATGGTATATTGGACAAACTAAAAGGAGAGTCAAGCTTAGAATTTTCGAGCATTTGGGAGACATCAGAAATAGGAGGTCTGAAAGTCCGGTGGCCAGTCATTTTTGTGAACAGCATGGGGGATCTTCTGATGGGTTAGTTTTTTGTGTTTTAGGTAAACCAAATGATGTGGGTGATAACAATTTAGGTTTCCACAATAGGTTGTTGGAAATGGAATCTAGATTTATTATAAATTATAACACTCTATATTTCCAAATGGGATGAATTTAGAAATATAAAATTACAAAATCATAAAATTACAAAATTATAAAATTATAAATTTTGTATAACAATAGTATTTTATTTATGAAACATTCTATTTAAGAAATGGTATATTTAGGATATGTTTAAATGTATGTTGTTTAAAAAAAGTTTTTATGGAAAGTATTTGTGGCTTTAAGAAATTAAATATTTAATTGTTTTATTGAAACAAATTACTCATGCAAATGTTTTGGGATGATTTATAAGTGACTGTATTATGTATTAGATTTATTCCATGAGAAGGTGAAGGCCGAGGTACCAGAATTGATTAAACAAATTCACTTATCACAGTCTGGCTGTTACTTTGTTCAGCGACATTGTTGTTTTGGAATATTTTTTTGTTTTTTTGAGTGTTTAACCAATACAGAGTAACCTAAGAAAAAATAAGATTGTCCAGTGAAATAAGTAAGCTTAATTGGTTTAAAAATACAATAAGTGAAGAGAAAGAGAAATGAAAGCAAGGGTGGAAATACGTAGGAGAATGCATGAATTCAAGGAGCTAAAGAGAGAGAGATAGCGAGAGTTGTTAGTTGACAAAAAAGATTATTAAATAAGATGAAAAAGAATGTCAGAGAAGATAGAGAGTGCATACTGTTTATTAAAATAACGAATAAGGAGTATAAAAGAGAAGAGAAAGTATGGGTATAAAGTTACTAAAGAAAGAGAGATTTACAAATTACAGAAGAGAATTTGAAGGATATGCAGTTTGTTAGCATAGGAAGTAAGATTTTCAGTAATATAATAGAAGATGATAATATGATAGGGGACAGGGATAGCAGGTCAGGAAAAATATTATAGCTGGATAAAGTGAAGGGAAAGGGTGGCTGCAAGAAAGTGGGGTAAGAGATAAACAGTGGTTAGAAGAGGAAATCAAGGTGAAAGAGAAGGATGAGATTATAGATGGGACTAGCCTGGTGTAGATCATTCATTCTTGTAAAATAAAAAGAGAAAATATCCTAATTCTACATATAATAATAATAATAATAATAATAATAATAATAATAATAATAATAATCAGAGCATTTTTATACCTCATCCCTACCCCAGCAGCCCAAGATCACAGCATGTGAACATTAACCTTGTTTTGTCCAGCCTTTTCTTTCTTGTTATACTGTAAAACCTATATTTCTTACAACTAAAAAGCACTTTACTTTATTATCTTTAGCACAGACAACAGTCATTGAAAAGACTTCCTCCACATTTAAAATAGCCTTGACTACACTCTACACAAAACTGATTTACTATACATAACATGTATCTTATATCATGAAACATTTTATACAGATACTAATAAGAAGAAAAAATTGTTTTACTTACAGTTATCCCCCCCTTTTAGTGTCCTTCTAAACATTAATAATATAAAGTGGGGTACATGCTTTACAGTACACCCACAAGTTTAACGAAGTCTACAAAAGTCCAATGTTTTTCAGGCACTTTTCTTGCAAAACCTTATTTCACAAATGTGATAAGATGCTTTATAGTCTTTCATGTATTCACTAATTTCAGGGTGGCTGGTCTTCTACCTGTTCATCTCCATACCAAACACCAGACTCTGGTTCAAGTCCAAGATACTGCTGATTCTTCTCATCAGTTTCTGTGCTTTCTTCTCTCTCTCAAGCATTTTTCTTTGGAACATTGTAAAGGTTTCACTGGCAAAGTCCCTCTATGAACCTTACTGTCAGAAGAGTGAGAAAATGAGTCCCCTTCTTCTTGCTGACTCACTTTTTGTTGGATAAACTTTTTTATCCCCTCATTAGCCTGTTCTGCATTAAAAATGACTGTGATCCTCCAGGAAAAACACTTTGAAGACAGTTGGTTGCAGCAGCTTGAATCCCACACCTGTATCTCAACATTCCTATGATGTGATAAAGTTGTTTCTCTTCTGCCTGGTGTACAGTGAATAATCATTTTTCTACAAATGCTCTGTTGTCTCTAATTTTTAATACTTTGCCCTTCTGCCACAATTTTGTCAGTAGCAGCTCTTTTTGCTGGCATGATTGCATCTTTACTAATATAGGTCTTGGCTACTTTCTCATGGTCGAGTTTGGAGAATGCACTCAATGTGCCCTTTCACTTAACAAATTCTGATGTGGAACATCAGTCCTGTTGCTTATTTGTGCTTTCATAAAATTAATATAGTCTGTTCCTTCCAGTTTCTCTGGTGCAGCTGAAAATCTCAAGTTTTCTCTGCGTGCTCTGTCTTCTAATTCTACTATTTTTTAAACAGTTCTTGGAAAACCTCACATTCAGACAGATTTTTCTGTATGTCTTTTCTATATGTTTCTTTGATACTTGTCTGAATAGCTATTAAAGTTTCTTGTATTTTTTCCAGCCTTTTTTATTTGAATTGATATACTCCTTCAATGTTTCATGTGTTTTAATCACTTCTGAGCACATTTGATTTATTTTTTCCTCTAAACTACTGAAAGCCATCTCTTGAACCAAAGCTAAAGCTTGAACTGCTTTTTGCTGAACAGCTGCAAAATCCTTCCCAAACAGTGTTTTTCTTTACTTTTTCTGGTTGGTCTTTCTGGTTTTCCAAATTTCTTCTTTGCTGGCATTCAGGCAGAGTATTGACAAGCCAGTAACTGAATTTTACCAAAAAAAAAAAAAAAAAAAACATTTTCAATGGCACTCATTCTCAGTTTCTGTTTTCAAACTGGGACAGCTGAAGTTACGCTGTTGTATCTTTTGCTTCTGATAATGAGATTCCTTAGCATTCTTCCTGGATTTGATCTCAGGTTGAAGTTTTCATTCTTCACTCATGTGAAATGATATGCAGCACATTAACTGCTGCATTTATGTATAGACTGAAGGAGGACTTCGTCCTGATACCATCATATTGATTTCTAATTCATACACCTGTTACTTTGGCAATGAATGGGCCACAACTGCCTGTAGAGACCCACACTTTAGATGTGCCAGTAAGCACAAATTTACTAACCTTTTGCAGAAAAGAAAAGTGATGTGCAAATTCTGGTGAATACAGTGTGAAAGTTGTACTACATCATTGATATGCACTGATATGCAGAGTGCTGTAAGCTCTACCAATCAGTAGTCTTTGAGAAAAATCTAGCTTGATACCTAAATAGACTGTACAGTTCTCTCTATATGCAAGCAATAACATTCGACAGGGTGGGCATTATTTTTTTACTCCTTTATTGAATTATCACTTAAGACATAGGCAAGCATACATTTACATAAAAGAAAACAAGCCATATTAACATATTCTCAATTGCAAACATTATACATCACATCTGTTCTGTCTTCCCTTAAATCTCACTCTGCCTTCAAAACATTATTTGGCATGTATTATTCCCCACAATTTCCATTTTTTATGCAATTTGCTCCTACCCTTTTCTAAAGATCACATTTCCAGTTATTTTACCACTGTTACAATATTCAGTACTTCAAATACAGTAGATTTAGACTATGGTTTCCATTTTCTAGAGTTTTTTGGCAGCCATGAGAATTAAACTTAACAAGGCCTTACTATGTCTAAACAATTCAAATCATGTCTCCTTAGTTACACCCATTTGCTCACCCAATATTTCTGACAGAGTACTCTGTAGGGAATTTTTAAAGTCTGCAAACTCATTACACTCCCAGAACATCTGTTCCCAGTTACCCCTTTCTTCCCCATCATACCTCCAGCATTTGCCATCTACCTGAGGAAACATTCTTTGGAGTCTGCTGGGGGTATAAAAATACCTATGCAAACACTTTCATGCAAAAGTCCTAAATCTTCTAGACTTTGTTGCATATTTCTGGGCTATACATATGTCCTCCCATTGTTTCATTGTAAATTGCTTATCTAATCTCTCTTCCCAATCTTTTCTAACCTCCTCTGACTGATTCCTATAGTTACTGTGCAATAATTTATATACCTTACTAATTATCCCTTTTTCAACAGCAACATCTGTTACAGATTCAAGTAAAAACTCTGCTAGAACAGGTCTTTCACTTAGGATTCAACTAATCCTTTCTTATTGCTTATACACTGACATCAGTCCCTGATAGGGAAGCAGACTATAGTCTGAAGTCCAAATGCCTTCTTGGCCTCTTCCCACTCTATCACCTTTCCCTATCTAATTATTTGCTCTCAATACCTTGGTTCATTTACCCGTTTTCTCAAGTAAATTCTAGCCCCCTCTTGCCTATTCTCTGTACCCCTAATTGTAGTTATCTCTATTGGCAAAATCTCTTTTCTCCATTCTCATGTTGGCTTAGTTCTTAGATTTTTTTCTGCTACTTTATTAATTTAATATTCAATATGGCTGTAGTTATTTTCCTTATGGCTCTACATCCAAAATACCACTCTCTCCTTATTTCTTGAATCCTCCCCAGTTCATTATCCTCCCTTTCTACTTTGAATTATAACTTTCTACTTGCATTATTTATGTGAGCCTTAACTGTATAGCTCTAAACTGTATAGCGCTAAATAATCCCTTCAAATCTAGCAATCCTAAACCAACTCGTTCTATTGGAAGGATCAGCTTAACCCACTTGACCATTACCCTTTATCCCTTAGATAAAATCCTTCAACTCTTTATTAATTACTGTCCACAACTTGTCCTCTGGTTGATAAAAATATGCCTGACCTGCATATAAAACTAAAGGATTAAAAACATTTCATTGTTTGTATCTTGCTATCCATATCCAAAAACAAGAGCTTCCAGTTTCTCAGTTTTTGTAGTATCTTTTTTCTCCTTGCACATATCCTTTACAATCATGACAGAATCCTTTTTAATCTATACTCTTTTAAATACTTAATTTTATTGTGTCCCCATAAATATGGGTATTGCTGAACTAATTCATGTGTGGGTACATAGTTTATAGCTATAGCCTTTATTTTATCTTCGGTAACTTTATATTCTGGAAAGATTTGAAACTTCCTCAAAATGTTCCACAGCACTAAGGAGTTTTTTTCTAATTTTATCAAGTGCAAAATAATATTGCCTGCAAATAAAGCCAGCTTTTTTTGATTACCATCCCAATTATATCCTTGAATTTCTGTGTCCCTTATTTTCTTTTCAAATGCCTCTAAATATAACACAAATGACATAGGGAAAGAAGACACCCCTGCCTGGTACCTCTGTTCAGACACAACTTATCAGAGAGGAACCTTCCCACTTTAGTTTTTGCCTTCAATCCCACATATATCTTCCTAATTAACCTTATTATTGTATCAGGGAATACAAAAGCTTCCATCTTGCTCCTCATAAAATCCCAGCTTACTCTGTCAAATGCTTTCTCTTCATCAAGACCCAATTAAAGCAGTGGTATTTTCTTTCTGCCCCCCCCCCTCGCAGCACCTTAGTAATGGGTGCTAACCATAACCCTAACACTGCCCTTTCCCATAACTATAACCCTACACCTTACTTTAATAAACATCTTCCTGTTACACTGCCAGTACACAAGACACATGCACTAATAACACTACATCTATCCCCTTACCTAATCCTTACCCTAACCCTAAAATACACTCACCTGCACTCACAACATATAACACCTATACCTGACCCTAACCCTTATTCACTAACACAGGCACAAACACTCAAACCCATTCCAACCCAATTCTTCTGTCTTGATGAAACACACTGTTGACATTTAAACCTCTTGGCTATCTGTATTGTTAACGTTAAATGCCACCTCTGTGTTTCTTGACCAAATGCACATTCGACAAAACACAGTGGACTGTACAGCAGTAATCTTCCTGTAACATTCTATGTGGTTAGCATTAGCCAGTAATTTACTCTCCTACAAAATTACTGATAATGTCACTACAGTGGCATGAATTTTTTTTTTTTTTTTTTTTTTTGCTAAAGGTTCTCCTCTCACAAAGCACCCTATGTTCACATAAAATGACATCTTTTTTGCAATTCATTTTGCTTTTAGTCATTCTTCTAATTCACTTAGAACGAGATACTTTGGGATCAATAACACACAGCTCCAGGTGGTATTTAATTCTACACTCTGCATGGAATTCGCATACTCTGCCAATGTCTTTGCAGGTTTTTACTGGCAGCAAGTCTTTTCTGACTTTAAAAGGCTGGTTGATTTGCTGCTCTGAAACATTCCTACATAGTAAATTTACCCTTGCATCTGTGATCCTGGTTATGGCTGACGAGGGCTCTGATATACCAGGTGAAATCTGATTAATAAATGAATGAATAGATGGCTAGATAGACAGATAAAATGGAAACAAATTGTTTTAGGAATTTGTGGGGATAGAATTTCTTCAATAATTGACTTTGATTTATATGCTTTGCCATCTTCAAAAAGACTTATATTGATCCTTGTTGTTTCTGCTACAGAAGCTCACAGAAATGCTAATCAAAGGGGCAAACAGCCAAGTCATATTTTACTTATATTAGCAGTGTAGGATTTATTTAGCATAAAGGAATATACACTTAGAATAAGTTAAAGTTATTTTTTACTATATAGCTGTGCTATAACAAATCAAACTCAACATGGATATTTCAGCTGGATGTTATGAGAGGACACAGAACAGCAGAAGCAGAGCTGACATAAATTGAGAAGGATCTTGTAGTGCATGTACACCTGTAAAGTGAACTGGTCGTCAGAATGAATAAGGAAGATGCATAGAGACAGATGTTAAGTCTGAAGTGAAGCTTCTTAGTGTTACTTTAAATAAAGGGACATATGACACTCCTGTCCCGGTATCTCCCTTAAAGACATAGATACCTTAATATGCATATAGATAACAGATGTTTGTCTTTTAACAACGAAACACGTAATATTTTAATGGATTTCCTGTGAAATCTGTGCTTAGATTGATGTGATTTATCTTGGTTTGCTAGCCTTTGAAGAGCAGGCCACAGAGACTGGCCCCTGAGATCTGTTCATATCTCATATCTAGTAAACGTTGAGTGCACAGGGCCTGTTTTTTTATTTATTTTTTCACAGATGTTGCTTTGGATTTGCAGGCTACCTTTTGGAGACTTTATAAGAAATCAGCATTGTAGTTTAATTTCTGTAAGAGGTCACTCACCTTCATATTTCCTTTATCCTTATCAAGTAGATCTCATCTTTGTATCACATATGTGCCTCACTAACATTTTCATCTGAGATGGAATCCCAAACAACTGGCATACTGGCTTGTTTATCCTCTGCCACAATAATCCACAAGTGTGAAAAATGGAGTACATTTCAAGGGAGGACATACATCCTAACCCAGGCCCAATTCTAAATCTAATCCAAAGATCCACCCTAAAGACCTAAATATTATAACACTGAACCTAAGGAGCATATATAACAAAATAACCCCACTGCATGCATGGATACATCAAAATAAAATAAACCCAACATATTAGCCCTGACTGAAACATGGTTACACCCCAACGTAAAAGACACTGAAATAACACCCCATAATTTTGCCATCAGTAGATTAGACAGACCCAGAGAAAAAGGCAGATGGATAGTCCTTCTTTATCCCTAAGCACTTAACATTACACCTTACACAAACAAAATACCCAATTTTTCCCATGCCGAGATAATGATATCCTTCCTGAACCTCAACACAGCCAAAAGAATCTGCATCGTAGTAGTATATATTCCACCAGGGCACAATATACCTGCCCTGAAAGATGTACTATCCTGGACATCCCAAACAATCCATAAAAAAAGAAATCATTCTAGGAGATGTAAATATTGACTGGCATCCCCTGCTAATAGTATTAATCTTTATGGTTTCACCCTGCTAATCAGAATCCCAAATCATTAGAACAAAGAGCTCAGTCACCAGTCCATTCTAGACTGGATTCTAGTATCTCATCCAACCAACTTTCCCCTCTTCTGGCACACTATCTGTTTCCCTTAGTGACCACCTACCCACATTTGCCATTAGAGCCAATATATAACAACTAAATACACATACTCTGAGAGCAGTCAGAAATACAACCTCCTTTAGCCAAGATTAATTAAGCAACCTACTACTAAAAATCAACTGGACACTCCTCAAACTGCTACTGCTTAATGATGACATACCACATTCCTTGATACCCTGGCCCTCACATGTATAAAAAGAACCAAAAAGAATACAGCCCCATCATGGCTTACTAAATACTGTAAATACCTGATAAAACAAAGACACATAGCCTGGGACACCTGGAAAGTTAACACAACAGAACAAAATCTCATCCCCTTCAAAAAACTCTGTAACAATGTTACAAAACTAGTAAATAAAACTAAGAAAGCCTATTACTCACAACTTCAACTCCAACACAAAAGCAACCATAAGAAATTCTGGTACTCATTATCAACCCTACTCAACCTGGGCACCAGTAAAGAACACTCCCCATCATCAGATCCCTCACCATCCCAGATAGCCAAAAACGTTAATGAGCACTTCATAAAAAGCATAGCAGACATATTAACTAATACCCCCAGCACTCAACCCACCCACCCACCAATATAATACCCAGCAACATCTCATCATCTAGCTCCAACCCTGCCATAAACAATCCACTTAATCTACACAGTGATAACCAAACCTCTTTTTCATTTCAGCCCGCACCCACAGCACGCATAAAGAGACTACTACTAAAACTAAAACCCTGCTCCACTTCAGCAGATAATGTCCTACCACAATACCTTAAAGTTGCTGCCAACTCAGTTGCACACCCAATTAGTAGCCTAATAAATAGTCTGAATCCCTAGTACCAACTGTATGAAAATTATCACACATTACCCCCATCCAAAATGAGGGGAACCCCACTGAACTAGCCAATTTCTGACCTATATTCATCTTAGCACTTATATCCAAAATTCTCGAAAAATGTGTCCACCATCAGCTAATGCAATACCTTTTGCAACATAATCTATTAACTCAAACTCAACATGGATTTTGACCTGGCCATAGCACATCCACAGCTGTAATATTCTTTACAGATACCATGAATAGGGCCAGAGGCACAGGTCACTATGTATCCTCAGTATTCCTTGACCTCTCCAAAGCCTCTGACACAGTTTCACACCCCTTACTCCTCAACACACTCTCTAACCCAGACTTCTCTCATAACACACTACAGTGGTTCTAGAGTTACCTCAAGGATCAAAAACAAACAGTTAAATGGTCACACGAACACTCAGCCTTTCTACATAACACTACTGGAGTCCCTCAAGGCTCAATCCTTGGCCCCCTACTGTTTAATATATTCACAAATAACTTACACACTTCCTCTCCCACCTGGAACCCTTATTCAATAAGCAGATGATTCTGCAATCATCTGTATCTCTCCCAGACTCCCTGAACTACTTTCCAACACTCAAAAGTCTGTCACTGCTGTTGAATCCTGGCTCAAAAATATGCACCTCTTTCTTAATCCCAAGCAAACTAAATAAGTAATCTTTCACCCCAAAAAACAGCTCCCCTATCACTGATCAATTTAAAATCTACTCAGCTGATAACACTGTTATCGAAATAGTACAGGAGACAAAACTACTGGGAGTTATTACTGACAATAAAGTTACCATCGATCCCACATCCAACAAAACATAAAAAAAAAAATAATCAGAAACTTGGACTCATAGAGAAATAAACACTTCCTAACCCCTGCTACCATAGTTACCCTGGCTAAAACTTTCTTGCTGCTTTCCCTTCTCTACGGCACCGCTTTTCTAACCAATCTACAAACCTCTACTATGTTGCAACAAACTCCAAATATCGCACACATGACTGTAAATCTGTACATGAACTAAACTGGCTTGAACTTCCCAACCACCTTACTTACATTCAACTATCTACAACTATGCACAACTTAATTTTCAAGTCCACTGCCTGCCCTGCACTAGACAAACTAGTCAAACCCTATATACTTAACAGATCCCTATGATCAGAGGACAAACACTTGCTTAAAATCACTAAACCTTCAAAAACACCAGGACATAGTCTATACTCATATTCTGTCTCCAAACTATGGAGTACACTACCCCTAGCTATCAGATCAATCCCAGGACTAACTACTTTCAAGGCCTCTTTAAAAGACTATCTCAGTAATACATGGCTCTGTGCCTGCACAACTCCAGGTTAAACAAACCTCCGCCTCTACCTCCAGACTAACCCTTTTCTTTCTTCTGTCCCTCTTATTCAGACACAGTTTGTATTGCCTTTATATCTCTCTAAACTCCTAACTAAACTGTACTGTCAACTTCAATCATCACTACATCCCCTAACTTAACCATGGCAAAGTCTCTTGTAAGAATTTATACATTTTTAATTACAGTGCTATTATTCCCCTCATTTAACCAATGTTTGCATCGTGTAAATGTTAGAGTGTTATGCCTCTCATCTGTTATGTAACAGGTTGTTCTACTCCAACACAATGAGGATGTTATTCTAACTCCCATCCACTATATACTATTAATCTGCAATCATATTTGTTTAATTTGAACTCCTAAAAGCATGATGTTCAATGATTGACAGCCACTTGACAGGACCCTTGTTATCTTGTCCAGTAATTTTACATGATCCTACTAGAAGTTTATCTTAATGATATGTAATATTATTGATTATTACCGTAATGTTTTAATGTCTGTATGTAAAATGTTAATTATCACTATGTGTAGTATATACTACAATTTTTTTCTAATACACCTGCTTGTGAAGCTTTATTATTGTAATGTTTTAATGTCTGTATGTAAAATGTTTTAATTATCTATACGTGTAGCATGCACTGCATTTTTTTCTATTTCACCTGCAGGTGGAGGTTTTCTCTCTAGACCTTAGCTGAAAATGGGTTCTGATGACCCAGTCGGACTATCCCTGTAAACAAATGCCAAATAAAATAAATAAATACAGAGGAGGATTTAGAGGCAACACTCACCCTTTAGAGCATGAAAAACAGAAGTATTTGGCAAAAGGCATTTTGCCAAAAGTTTCTCCACTGTCTTTGGGCATATAAACAAATTTAATCATTGAACAACAGGCCAGTGGATTTTACTGATATTAATCCACTACTGTATAGGTTTTCTGAGAACATCATTAAACTCATTTTATGTCCATGTTATACAACACTATCTCTCTACTTTTATTTTTTTTGCTATAAACCCATGTGAATTTTTTGGTTAACAGCTTAATTAAATTCACATATATTGAGTAAGGACGTGGGTATACATACATTAATAGAAAAAAAAAAACATTACAAAAACTGTTCATTTCTATGCATTACACACACACACACACACACACACACACACACACACACACACACACACACATGCGCGCACGTGTGTGTGTGTGTGTGTGTGTGTGTGTGTGTGTCACTCCACCATTACATAATTTGCTCTTCTGCCTTCCCAGAAATTTCACTCCTTGACCTGAGCATTATTCTGCGTGTGTTGTTCCCACAAATTCCACTTACTTCTATGTAGTTTGCATTTTGTCTTCTGTTGTCTTAAGTTCTCACCTCCAATTCTTTTATCTCCTTTAGAACCTTAAATGCTACAATTATGATTGGACTGGATTTTGATTTCTATTTTTAGTAATTGCTTTTTGGCAGCCAATAGCATTAAACTTAGTAGGGCCCTACTATATCTAGGCAATTCAGTTTTTAAACCCCATCTTAAACTAATCATTTCCATAGTTACAATAATTTCTTCTCCCAAAATTTCTGACAAAGTACCCCCTGGGAAATTTTTAAATTTGTCATCTCATTGCATTTCCAACAACATGCTCTCAATTACCCCCTTTTTCCCATCATATCTCCATCATTTATCTACCTGACAGATCAGGTCATCACTGCTCTCTCAAAGGCAAAAAATACAGCCTCCATAGGACCTGATATCATCCCAGGCTGCATCCTACATGAACTCAGGCAGGAATTTGCAGCACCATTAGGTGCCCTATTCAACCAAAGCCTGAGTACTGACTTTGTCCCAGCTGAGTGGAGGACAGCTACTGTCATTCCTTTACACAAAGGTAGAGCATTCACCAATTCAGGAAATTATAGACCCCTCAGCCTAACTATCCTGATTTGCAAGGCCATGGAAAGGATTATCATGGACCTCATTAACAAGGACACTGGCAACCTCCAAACACTAGATTCCACACAGTTTGGCTACATCAAGAAATGGTCATGTCTGTTAAATTTGGTCGACTTTTCTGAAACAGTCAACAAAGCCATGGAAGAGGGGAAGACAGTGCACACCACCTACCTTGACCTGCCCAAAGCCTTCGACACTATTCCCCACTCGGGCATAATAGATAAATTCTCTCAACTAGGCATCAAGCTGTATGTTACCAGATGGGTAGCTAACTGGCTCACTGATAGTACCCACCTAGTCAAAATAGGGGAAGCCAACTTAAGCAGTAGGCCCGTATCGAGTGGCATACCCCAGGGTTCAGTCTTGGGGCCTCTGTTATTTGAGATTTACTTTTCTGAGGCACAGGCCAAAACCTGTGGGCTATGGCTGACCAAGTTTGCAGATGACTGCAAGCTGGGTTCTGTCATCAATTCCCCTAGTGAAAAGGACATCCTCCAAGAGGGTCTCACCCAAACAAATGACTGGTACCAGAAACATGGCCTCAAACTGAATACAAAAAATGCATCATCATCCCCTGTGGGGAGAGTGATGTCCCCACAAATTATACTTTGTGTGTTCAAATTGCTCCATTAAACCATTTTTATTCTTTTGGACGTTTGGACCTTTGCCTTTTTTGCTTGATTTTCCTCTTGAATTACTGTTGGGTCCATCTGGCTGCCTTACTGCCTGTTTTTGTGGATGTCCCCACAAATTATCACACTAATAGCAACATCCTAAGCATGAAGTCAGTCATGAGGGATTTGGGCACCCAGACTGATAGCAACTTGACTTTTGACCACCATGTTGCTCCCATTGTATGGAAAACATTCTACATGGCCCACCTCATAAGAAAGGGTATCTCGTCCAGGGACAAGGAGGTCATAACATCCCTGTATTCTTCCCTTATAAGGCCCATTATTGAGTACAATGCCCCATTGAGCACGTACCTCACAAAGCACATGCAGCAGCTGGAGAGACCACAGAGGTTCCTCACCAGGAGAATGCAGGGCCTCAAACATCTACCATATAAAGATAGGCTAAAAGCCCTATCCCTCTACTCTGTTTCATAGAGACTCCTCAGAGGTGACATCTGTCTGGCATACAAGGCGATTTCAGACCCCGCCTTGATGAGACTCCTGCATATCCGAAAATCAAGCTCCACTCAAATAACCAGTACGCGCGGCCTCAACTTGGTCTGTGACATCAACAGGACTTGTTGGCGGGACAGATTTGTGTCCCAGAGACTTCCCCATCTGTGGAATAGACTCCTTCTCCATGTCAAGCAGAGTACCTCTTTACCCCTTTTTAAGCGCAACCTGGATAACTGGATGGGAAATAGAAAATACATCCCTGGAATTCCACCCGTGTCCCTGTTGGACAGGGGCATTGGATGCTGATTTGTCTAAATATGAGCTAAACTCTTGGTTAGGCTTATAAGGGCCTCAGGGCCAATAGCCTAGTAACTTCCTATGATCCTATGATCCTATGAAAAATAACCTGAAGTCTGCTTTTGCATATAATACCTATGCAGATACTTCTATGCAAAAATCCTAAACATTCTAGACTTTACTACATACTTGGGAACTATACAAATGTCCAGCTACTCTTTCTTTGTATATTGCCTTTCCATTTTCACTTCTCACTCTTTTCTGACCTCTTCTGATTGATATGTATAGTTAATTTGCATTATTTTATATGCCCTACAAATTATGCCCTTTTAAACAGAAGCTTCTGTTATAGACTCAACTAAAAACTCAAATAAAGATAATCTTTCATGCAACAATCCCCTATCCCTTTGTCTTTGGCTATACTCTGTTATCACTTCCTAGTAGCGAAGGCAGTCTCCAAACTGCAGTCTAAACTTCTGCTTGGCCTCATCCCATTCTATTACTTTTCCCTTCCAAGTTAGTTGGACCCTTTTCTAATTCCCCTTAATAAATTTATGAAGCCATGTTTCAGTGGCTGTTAAAACTTCCTGAGTAATTGTTTGGAGGTGTACCATGTTGGCAGATGTGCAAATGTGAGTGGAATCATCTGTGTATTGTATTAGCGTGGTTTGTTGTGTGGAAATATAGACAATGTTGGTGAAAATGCTAAACAGGAGAAAACCGAGGGAACATGATTGTGGTATACCAGTGGTGACTGGGAGGTAAGGAGAGAGTGTGGAGTGCCATCTGACTGACTGATACCTATTAGACAGGTAGCTTTTGAAGTACAGAAGAGTGGGCTGAGAGACATAGTGAGGACACTGAAGTAAGGTTTGCCGTGACAAACTGTTGAAGGCTTTAGACAAGTCTAGAAATAAGGAAGAGACTAGTTTGCCATTACCTCCAGCTTTATTGCCAGTATCTATATAGGCTAGAAGGGCAGTGTTAGTACTATGGGAAGTATGGAAGCCATGTTGTGTAGGGGATAGGAGTTCTTCCTGCGTGTGATAGTCTAAAATTTGTTTTTGAATACATATTTCAAGTATTTTGGTGAGGGCAGATAAGATTGCTATAGGTCTAAAGTTGTTAGTGTCTGTTGAATTTCCATCTTTGTGTAGAGGGATAACGTATGACTTTTTCCAGAGAGACAGGGAATGTGGGATTCCTGGATTAACCTATTTATAAGGATTGAGACAGGATATATTTCTAAGGGTTGTGACAGAATAGGCAATGCTATTAGCTGCTATTTTAGGTACTCTCTTGGAAGGTCATCAGCTGAAGAAGAACACAGTTTAAGTTTGTTTAAGACTAGTTGTATATTGGATGTGGGCATAGACTTGAAGGTGAAAGTGGATGTGGTGATATGTGGCTGTTGGGCAGGGTTAGGATTAGATGTTGAGGAATCCTTGGTTAGACATGCTATACTATCTATAAGAGTTCAACTGTACTGCACTATCAAGTGGTGAGTTATCAGGAGAAGGGTTTGAGTTCAATTTTTGGCTTAGATATAAGATTTCTTTAATGGATATCTAACATTTTTTTAGAATTGTGTTTAGTATTATTCTGAAAGTTATTATAGTATAGTTTTTTTGTCTTCATTTATTTGATTTTTGTACGATTGCGAAACATTCTGAAGTTTTCAAAATATTGAGGTGTTTTATATTTTTGCCATTCATTCCATGCTTTTTCTCTGTCCTGCATTGGCCTTCTGCTCTTTTTGGATAGCCAAATTGCATTACTTGTTTTCAGTCTCTTACTTCTAGGAGGTACAAGACTATTTAGGATATTTGGAAAGGTTGTATTGAATTTAATTACAGCATCGTCTAAGGGGAGGAATTTTAGGAAGTTCCAGTTAATAGATGATAGTGTAGTAATGAACATTTCTGTGTTAATCTTGGAAAGGTTATGTGTTTGTATGAATATGCTGTTTAACTGGATGTGTGTGGTCTCTAGTCATATAGACTGGGAGATGATCACTGAGACAGTCTGACATTGTACCTGTGGTGGAGTATTTGCTAGGGTCTGATGCTAGGATACAGTCTAATAGAGAATGTGATGTCTTACTATAACATGTGGGGCAGTTAATTAGATGTGTGAAACTATATACATTCATTCCTAATGTAGGGGAGTTAGAGTTTATGTCCGACCAACTGACATTCGCATCACCTAGTAATATTTTTTTCTTGTGGAAATGCTATGGATATCCAATGTAGGATATCTTCCAGTATAGCTGTATTGTTGCCAGGAGGGATATAAAGGACAGGACTATGTATTTGTTTATAATTGTTTATTTTGAGGAAAGCAATAAAAAGCTCTGCTGAACTGAATTTTGGTGCTGGATTTCTGTAAGAGGAAATGTGGTAGCTACTGGGAAATATTAAAGTAATACCACCACCTTTCCTCGATTTACGGCCATTACAGATGATATTATAGCCAGAAGGTATAACTTCAGAGTTATTTATGCTGGATTTAAGCAAAGTTTCAGTAACAGTGAGAACATCAGGCTTATGCTGGGTAATGCAGGTATGTAGTTCCGCAGTTTTACTTCTTATACTTCTAACATTTATTGCAGCAAAGTTTAGATTACCAGGACTGAGGATTGGCTGCTATTGGGTTGCAGAAGTATGTGGGAGAAAATTATCTTTATGTTCATTGTAGTAGGTGGGGCCAGGATTAGGGTCTATGTCTCCTAAAAGCATTTTAGTATACTGGGGAATTATGCATACTTGTTTTTTGGAAAGGATTCTTGCACTTGATTTTGTTTTGATTTGAGTTGAGGTGCAAATAATCAGCCTATATTTGGAATAAAGATGAGGGGAAACATTAAATAGGTTTGGTGCAATGTGTGTAAAGGGGAGGTATGGATAGGTGGTTGATACAGATCTGGAGAGATGTTGAGAGATATTATTGAGTCATGGTAGGATGAAAGAGGACTTATCTGATCTGAATGAAAGTGTTACAAAGATGACACACTATCAAACGTTTCACTGTTTTACACAGTCTTAGAACAAATAGAAGTGTAATAAAGTATGACACATACCTGCTCTATGAAAGAAGATAGTGACCGAGTGTAAGAGGAGACAATACTGAGGGGATATTTAGCAATACATTCTACTACAATCCCACCCTTGGGTCAGTTTAACTGAGAGTAATCAGCTTATAGCCAGAAGAAAGCAATTAACAAAGAGATGCAAGCAAAACAGGTTGTCTGTCATTTCCTGAGACTAAATAACTGGCATATACAGTATAATCTACTGGTTAAGCAAAAGGGGACAGTGGCCAACTTAGTCAGAGGTCCTTAGAGTGCACAGACTATTTCACAGAGACTTTCAATCACAGAGCAGGCATATATTTCACTGATTAAAGGTAAAACGCAGCAACATTCTTCATGATAAATACGCTTACATTAAACACTGACAAAATTCTCAGTAAAAATTGTAGGTGTAGGGCCTTATGGCAGAGCTCCTGCAACACCAAGATCAGATGTAGTGACCACAGGCCATTAAACATTGACAAAATTCTCAGTAAAACTTGTAGGTGTAGGGCCTTGTGGCAGAGCTCCTGAAACACCAAGATCAGATGTAGTGACCACAGGCTATTAAACATTGACAAAATTCTCAGTAAAAGTTGTAGGTGTAGGGTCTTGTGGCAGAGCTCCTGCAATATCGAGGTCAGATGTAGTGACTGCAGTCTCTGCTCTATGAAGGAAGATAGTGACTGAGCGCCAGAGAGGACAACACTGAGGAGTTATTTAGCAATACATTCTACTATGAAGTAGAATAGTATGAAGAGTGGATGACCTCCAACTTTAGGACTATACCATTACAGTACATCATCATAAGAAAGCTACATATCTGCTTGTCTTTTTTGTATAGCATCTAGTATATATATATATATATATATATATATATATATATATATATATATATATATATATATATTCAATGGACAACTAGTTCTTCACTTATCCTGATGAATGTAAAACATAACTTTTCCAAATTTATCCACAAGAAAATACACAATGTAGGAAGTAAGTGCAAACCTACTTTCATGTCTGTTCATATTAGGCAATAAAAAAGATTAAGACTGACTCTGGGAGGGACCACAACAGATCTGGGGAACCCCACTACATGTGCTTTCACTAAGCTTGGGCTTGCTTCATACCTCTACCCTAGCCCCATTTTCTACCCACCCACTTACTCCACTTTAAGCTCTATTTCACTGCACTATCAAAGTGACATCCAACACAGACTCTGTAAAACTGAGCACTGCACTCCATAACCTGCTGGGTAACAAATTCAGCTCCAGTTTTCCCCCTTTCTCCCCTGGCCACCCTCAGGAAATACCATCTAACAAAACACCACCCAATTATCACTAGGGAGCAGGTCCTAGTTCCATTTTCCAATGCCAAAAACGCTGCATCAATGGGCCCTTTCAATATCCCAGAATACGTGCTAAACAGCCCGAAGCATGACCTATTAGGACTACTGTAGTCACTGTTTAACCACAGCTTCCAGACAGCCTTTGTGCCACATGAATGGAGAATTGGAATGGTCATCACTCTGCACATGGGTGGGCCAGTAACAGACTCCAGGAACTACAGACCGATTAGTGTGACTGGTCTCTTATGCAAAGGTATGGAAAGAATCATCATGAAAATAATTAATAAGGACATAGAAAACCTTCAAACAATGAGTCAACCCATTCTGTTTTCATCAAGGGCAGATCATGCCTACTCAACCCAGTGGAGTTCTTTGAGAAGGTCATCGAGGGAATGGATGAGGGTAAAACAGTGTATCCTGCACATCTTGACCTGATTAATGCATTTGATACAATATCCCATACAATGTAAAGAAACTCACAGATATAGGCATAAACCCCTATGCTACATGCTGGATAGGCAGCTGGCTCTTAGATATGACCCACGAAGTTAGGATGGGGAGACCACCTCCACAAATAGACAGGTCACTAGCGGAATCCCTCAGGGATCTGTGCTGGGTCCGCTCCTTTTTGGTATCTATTTCTCAGAAGTTAAGGCCAATGTCAAGGGCTTTTGGCTGACCAGATTTGCAGATGACTGCAAACTAGGAGTAGTCACAGAATCCCCCCAAGACACTAATATCCTCCAGGAAGAGCTGACACAGATAAACGACTGATGCCAGAACCATGTTCTAAAACTCAGTGTCAAGAATTGCAATTGCATCAGGCCCATCAGTGACCACAACACTCCTTCATTATTTATCTGGCCAGGCACATGCAACAACAGAGGTTCCTCCCAAAAAAATAACACAGTGAGTAAACAGCATATCTTATGCAGATCATCTCAAACATTATGTTTATATATATTTTCCTAAATTCCTGTTGAGAGATGATCTATGCATGTCACACAAGGCATCCTTGCATCCCATTCTGATGGATCTTTTGCATATCTGCAAAATAAATAGCATCAGAATTACTTGATCTAGGGATTTAAACTTTGCTTGTGAGATAAATAGTATGTGTTGGAGGAACAGGTATGTGTCTCACGAGAATTCCCCTTCTCTGGAACAGGCTTCCCATCCATATGAAGCAGAAATCTTCCCTAGCAGTATTCAAAGAAACCTGGACTAGTGGATAGGAAATCAGAAATACACCCAGGATCTAGTATCTATGTCTCTAATGAACAGAAGCAACCTGTAAATCTTGCCCTAGCTTATATATACCCCTTAAAATAACTTCTAAGGCACATAAACTTGTGGAATATAATTGAGATACTTGGCTGAATGTATAGAAGTCCCAGTGTCCATTAGCTTAGTATACTATTAACCTATACACATAGGCATACAGAGCAATGCCGTTAGTGAACATTGCCTCATTATCTCTTACTGGTCCTTCAAAGCTAGAAAAGGGCCCCCTCATGTCCTTTTCCTCAACTGAAACTTTTTCAACTTTATTCCCATCTAGATAACATAGATCTGTCACATCTATATTCTCTTCAGGATCCTGCACTTGCCTTATCATACTTTACTGGTCTCCTATTGAATATACTGAAAACCCTATTTCTTATTATACAAAGAAAGTTGAGAGTACAGCCAAGTTCCTAGTGATATAAAGCAAAAAAATAAATAAATAAATAGAGGGATAAAGCATTGAAAGCTTTGAGACAGGATCCAGCTAATCATAACCTTCACCAAAACATCTTGTCTATAAGCAAATCAACCAGAATTGCCACAAATGGTGCTAAAGGCAACTAGAGGCAAACATCAATGTATCCCTTCCTCAAACCCTAAATGGTTCTGGAAAGACATAAGAAATCTCACTGGAAAAAAAATCACATATTATTTATCCTGCTCTATTATCAGAAAAAAAAACCGATCATTATAGCTTTGACAATGACTTCAAAAAATTACTCTCAACATTAAAAGACGTTACTGATTCATTTCCTGCCTTCCTAACCTACTAGCGAATACTGTCAACACACCCACACATCTACTATGCCAGCACCTTTCATTTTTCTGCCATTTCCCCTAAGGAAACTAAGTCACTTCTCATAAAACAAAACAATTTGGCCTGCATATTTAACAAACTTCATCCCAACTTCCGTGAACTGGCAGCTGAAAAAATTGCAAAACTACTTCTCTCATCTTTAAGTTATCTTGCACCACTACTTCCATTCCATTTCCCTTTACACATGCTATCACTACCCTGTTAACAAAGGTCTGCTCACCCTCACAAATGAGACTATATTCCTATTTGTAGTCTTTTACCTTTAACAAAAATATTTCAGAAACCTTTAAATAAGCAGATGTTAAAACACATCAGTAGTATGTTCTCTTCTATGACTGGCAACATGGATTAAGAAACTCCTTAGCACCATGACACTGTTAATCTCTAAAACAATTGATGATATCCGCTGCAATATGAACAACAGTCTTACTACAACTGGCATATTTGTAGACATGATCAGGATATTTAAGACTGTTAACCATAACCTTCTCTTATACAAACTAATTAAAATAAATTGAATTTTGGTGACAACACAATTTCACAGATACTTCTTGAGAAATAGAACCTTAGAAAGTTTTAGTAACATTTTCTCAGATACAGATATCCTAAACCGTGCTGTTCCATAAGGGTCAGCTTTGGAGCCTTTACTTTTCTCCCTGTTTATCAATGACAATAGCTCTCAGCTCCCTAATTTAAATATCAGAATGTACACAGGTGGCATCCTGGACCAGCAAAACACACCAATCTCTTCAAACAAATCTATAGCCCAAATATTCATCCCTATATACGTGGCTTCACTCAAATAAACTTCTGATTATCTCCATCAAAACTTTTCTCATGATATTTGCAGTCCCAAAGGAACTTTCCTCTCTACCATTTCGTCTACTTAGAGACTTGAATGGGGATATCATTCCTAATGTAAACGAACAAAAATATGCAGGGCTAACTCTGGTGCCGCTCCGCAGCTTTACAAGTGACAAAGAGGATATCACCTCCAAAGTACTCTTACAACTAAACCTATTTTATTGGATCTCCTCACAGAGTATTCAAGAAGGCAGTGGGCAAACACAGTGGAGAATATGTACTGTATTTCCCTCTACTTTTTTAAGCAAACACTCATCTTCCTTAACAATACCAGATTGTAGATGAACTCATGACTCTACATGCCATGCTTTTTGCAGAATATAAGATGTAAAATATTGGCATGAAATTTCTTAGAAATATTACACACACATTGCACGGTGGTGCAGTGAATAGTGTTATCACCTCACAGAAAGAGGTTCCTTAGTTCGATTCTTGGCTGGGGCACCTTCTCTGCAGAATCTGCATGTCCTCCCTGTGTTTGCACGGCTTTCCTTCAGGTGTTCTGGTTTCCTCCCACATTCGAAAGGCATGCAGTAGATGGATTGGACACTCTAAATTTGCCATAGGTGTGAGTGTGTGGTGTGGAAGAACTACTGTGGCAGGGCTAGCCAGCCAGCAGTGTAAACCTTGGCTCTAGATAATTGTCACTATTGAAGTGACACCCTGACCCTATATTCAAAATGGGAAGAAGGGGTTGTAGATGGATGGATTACAAAATTAACTTTGTCAATAATATGCAAACAAGTAATTTCAGTATAATTCTCTGAGGCTTTAGCATTTCTTTGTTGCAATTCTTTTAATAAAGAACAGAAGCTGTCTTCTTCACGGATGTTAAGATTTTGAGTAGGAATGCCTGCATGAGGTTCAGTTGTTTAAAATTACAGAGATGGAAGCTGAAATCTTTGCAGGAGGACTTAAGGACTATCTGCTTAACCAGGAATTTACCTGGGAGAAAGTTAAAGGAGTTGTCTGATTTTCTGAACTTGGCAACATCTTTATGTGAGACTGAATTATAAACAAAAGTAAAAGAGATGGGCCTAAGAAAATCAATTTTGAGATTTTTAGTTTCATCTTATACTGACTATTAATATAGCTGAATTGTTACTTGCCAACAGTAACTAAAACTTCTCCAAGATTATGTTACACTCCCCAACCCATTCACACACACATACAAAAAATATTTTTTTTTTCTGTAGGAATTAATGATATATCTCCTGTAGCAAACCCCAGTTCTGCTTCTTCTGCTTTCATGGTAACACACTGCTGCCATTCAGGCACTATGGTACACCAAAATCAGAATTACTCTTTAGTCACGGAATAAGCCACCCATTAAATATTTATGCAATAATAGCTTTAAGCAGTCACTCATTAAAAATATTAAAACAGACAGTTAATATTATGCCAGTTCAATAACTCACTCCATAAAGATATTAAGAAAACCACCAATCACAATAATTTAAAACCGAATAATAACAATCATCGCTTGAAATAAATAAAATTAAGCAATGTACCTTATAGAATTACCTATTCAAGAAACAATATACTTGCACAATGAAATAAAAAAGGTTTGAACAGATTATAAACAGAACTATAAAAGCTTATCTTTCCCTGTTCACCAATGGTTGAATTTTTTTTGAATTCTAACTACCTCTGACTTCTAGGGGTGGCTCATGCTATTGGACTGCAGGAACTGCAGCCCTCCAGCTGTAAAAAGAAAAAAAAAAAAAAAAGAAGAAAATTAAAACAAAATGATAGCAACTCCTGGAACTCCACACAGACTGCAAAGTTTGCAGGCTAGATATGGATAGCTTGCATTTCAAACTCGGGGGATGAGACTTTGAAGCTAGCTGCTGCAGGAATTGCAACCGGGACAGGCTCCAAACCCAGGTAGAGGTGTGTGTGTAAAATGCCCCAGTTAAATATACCTGGTGGCTAGAGAGAAACTCAGGAAAGGCTCAACCCCAAGGATATACCTGGTGACTAGAGAATAAATCAGGCTCAGACCCTGTACCTTGGGTGCAGGTAGCAAGAGCCTGAAGTCCCTACCCACAGCCACTTGGGAAAACTATTCAGATTTTTGCCTCATATTTTTGTTCTGTTCCTCATAAAATCTGTGGTTTGGTGGTTTGCTGGATTTTAAGTTCCCTAAATAATGACAGGCATTTGAATTTCAGACTTCATATTCTTCAAAAAGTACATGGTAACACAAAACCTTTTATTCTAGCAGTTTTCTAAGTTTATAAGATCAATATTTGAAATTTGTCCCTCTTTTGGGGCTGTATTCCCCCATTATTGGCTTTGTCCAGTTTTTTTGTGCTAAGAGGTTGAGAGCTATGGTGAGAGCTGAATTCACTGAATATGTTTGGGGGCTGTATTCTCCCATTATTGGCTTTGTCCAGGTGGCTTGTGCTAAAAGGTTGAGAGCTATGGTGAGAACTGAATTCACTAAATGTTAGCCATTTAAGTTTTAATCTTCCTGTCTTTCAAGAACCAGCTGATTTAGCAGAGTGGTATGTTGCTCTGACTGTAGTACACAGGGTCCTGGGGCCAAGACTTGGCAGTGAAATGCATGGTGGTAACACATCATTTTATTCTAGCAACTTTCCAAGATTATACAAGCAATGTTTAAAATGTAAAACCAACCAAGACGAACCAAATACACTTGCAGAACTCAGGTTTATTGCTTGAAATCCGACCAAGTACTAAGCGCTTTCACCCAAACAGTGGGCATCATCAGATGTTTAAAATGTGTCCCTGTTTTTTGGGCTTTTCTTCCCCCCAATACATTTTGCCTTTTTCCAGACTTCTTGTGCTGCAAAGTTGAGAGATACAGTTGAGTGTCAAGTGGATTTTACAAGGAGCTGAGAGCCTCACGAGAAGAGAAGTTTAGTGCTGCTTATACTGAGTCTGCTTACATTGTTAATAGCACAACAGGTAGTATACTTCCTTTTGATGCAGAAGGCTGTGTGTTCTACTCTCACAGTATGTAGATGTATTGCTGATACTGTGCTGTGTTGCACTTTTAAAGGGGTTAGATGATGCAGTCCTGAGAATGTCCACTTTGGTGCAGATACCTAGTAACTATGAACCTGTTATCAGTTTGCCATCCATTCCCTATTGCAAAATTGCTAGCTTATCGTTTTTAATGTAACATAGGCAATTTATTCCTCAAGGGCAACAGGCACTTTATTTGTAGATGAAACAATGAAATGTAAAGTTGATTGCTAGCAGCAACCTCTTCATTAGTTATAGATCTCTTTAATGTGGAATTACTTAGATGACTTTTACTTCTGCAGAGATTGTGCATATTTACAGATACTGGCGGATTGTAGAAGTTTGAGTAGACTTTTATGATGGAAATTTTCTGAATTTGGCAGTTCTGTCATTATTGGTGCATGCATTTTATTTCATTGTTTACTGGAAAATGTTCAAAACAATAAATTAAAAACACCCTCTAACAACTGTACTGCATTGTACAAGGAATATAATTTAATACAATCAGAAAGGTGTATCAAAAAACACATGTATGTTTCGTGTGCAAGGGGCCTATGATTTGAAAACAGCTCAGAGTTTATCTTTATCTGCCATTGGCCAGATGTATTTTCTTTGAATGTGGGTTTCAATGCTGTTTCAATGAATGTGAGTTTCAAGGGCAGAGAAGATTTAATGCTAAGTCTATTTTCATTGTGAGACTGCATTGCTTTGCTTATCAGATGTCTATTAGTGTTTGTGCCGTAAAATGTAAAATAAAACTTTTAAATGAAATCAAAATCATTGTAGAAGTAAAGCAGTATGCACATTACATTGTTTATAGTAAAATGGATGAAATAGCCAAGTAATGAGACATTGGAATGGCTGCAGGGGGGAGGCCCCATTTGACCATGGTTTTGTGAGGGGAGAAGGGTGGAAAACTCAAAGACAGCCCCAGCTGAACTAAACCTCTCAACTGTCCAGATTGTCACAGAATGAATAGAATTTTGCTTCTTATTTTTGGTTTGTTCCTCATAAAATTTGTGGTTTTCTGGCAAATCATTTAGTAATGAAGTCACTAAATAATAACAGACATTTAGATTCAGACTTCATACCCTTCAGAAAAATGCATGCTAAAGCAAGACCTGTTATTCTATCAACTGTCTAAGTTTATACAAGAACAATTTTTAGTACTGTTTGTATGTTTCCCCCAATATATTTGGCCTTGTCCAGATTTCCTGTGTTAAGAGGTTGAGAGGCACACGTAAATAAATTGCTTTATATAATTAGATATATCCAAACCTCTTAACGGTCCCCGATTTTGGCTCAAAATGTTTCTCTCCTCCTAATAATCCCTCTGCAAAATGGCAATTTTGAAAGAAAATGTGGAGGGTTTACAATTAATAAATAATTGTAATGATCAGTGTTATAGATTACTTTTATTTCAGAAATGCATGTAGATTTTCTTATTTTGTCAGCTGCTCATCTTAACAGTACTAATATAAGTGTCCCTTCTTTGACAGGTTGCCAGCTGTATTGTGTGGCTATTTTATATTTTTGCATCACATTTTTGATCCATTTTTCATAAAATTATGTTTTTCTGGCAAATTAGTGGTAAATCATTAAAGACTGAAGTTAGAAAATAATGACAGACATTTGAGTTTCAGATTTCATACCCTTCCGAAAATTCATACTAATGCAAGACATACTATTCTATTATCTTTCTAAGTTTGTAAGAGCAATATTTAAAAATTGTCCTTATTTTTGGGCCTCTGCCCCATTTCTATTTATGGCTTTGTCCAGATTTCTTGCTCTGAGGTTGAGAGGTATGACAAATGTGTCAGGGCTATCACCACCAGCCAGAGACATTTCAAATTGTGATATACTTGTTGCACCCCACTCCCCCATGCAGTGACTCTGGATGTGTCCAAGCAAGGCAAGTAGCAGTTATGCAGTGTAAGTGTGCAAAGTATCCCCCCATCCAAGGTAGACACAAGTACTACAGTGGCTTTTCATCTGTCCTTGATTTTGCAGAATGTTCTGGTTTTCTGTCATATTTTATACTGTTGTTTTATGCTTCTTATTATTCAGAAAATGCATGTTGTTGCAGTGCCTGTTGCTCTGTGTTTAAGTAGCAATGATTTAATGACCATCAGGTAAGCTTGTCTGAGATTGTAAAATGCAAGTAAGCTATAACAAGCATACTGTTAAACAATTACCAACATTGAAAGCCTTTTTGTTATTGCCATGCAGAGAATATTTACATAACTAGATAACATATAAGCCTTGGGTATTGAAAGGCATATGACAGTTTTTGTAATAAAAGACAGTATTATGGTATTTTCAGAAGCTCATTACATTTGTTGGAGACTTGCAGTCATCTTTGTAGGCTTTACCCATAAATTAAACAGAATGCCAATCTATCATGTGTGGTCCATAAACTGTGCAGTAATCCTTTAAGCAATTTATCTTGAGCTTATTTCTTGTTTGCTGTTCATTTTTTACTTTGATCATGTTTTCCCCATGAAACAAGTAGATAGTTGTTGTCAGGCAGGAGGTCTTTTTTGGATAAGAAACATTTTTACAAGTGGGGGTATCACAGAGATTGCTACTTTAGCATGTTACTTGGTACTTTTATAAAGCTGAATATAAATTATAATTAGAACTGCAGTGCAAGGAGAAGTGGCTTGAGTTGAGTGCTCCTTGTTTTTTTTATACGTGATTTTGACTGGCATTCAAGTAAAGTATTTAAAAAGCAATTTGTTTTTTCATGCCTCACAACCTTTTTGTTTCCATCTAGCTATTAAGTAAGCTGTCATATAGCCAATGCATTGAAATATTTTTTTCTTCAACACTTCATTTTGTCTTGATTGGACTCTCATAATGATGGTTTGGCACCCAGGGCAGCGTATTTAATTAAAGTCCCAGTTTTTGTGGTTTTGAGTATAGTTTCACCCCTTTCTAGTTGGCCATACCCCTTCACCCTGGCCCCACCCATTCAGCTGTCTCCTGCAGCCCCCCTTTGATTTGAAGTCACCAGCCGCCAATGCTTCTAATTCCAAACAGTGGATGCACAATCTTAGGCTAATGACTTCCAGACTTCAGCTTCTGTTCCAGAGCTACAATCCACTGTGCCCACTTCAGAAACAGGACAAAAATGAACTTAACAGTTATTTCTTGCTTAAGAGTCCCAGGTTCTGTATTTCCTGTTTGTCTTAATTTTGAATATGATGTTTCCTGTTTCCACAGCTACATGACTCTGGGGCGGCATATGTAGTCTAAATAAAGTAATGCATTCTTTGACTTAGAGTAAGAGTTTAAGGAACACTAAGCTTTATTCACTCCAAATGTGTATACATTTGAGAATGTAGCTTTAGTTTTTAACAATTCTGGTACATTTACAAAGAAAGTTTACGCAGACTCTATACAGTTCACATTTCCTGCATTCTGTACATTTTACAAGCTGCAAGTTTTGCTGAAAGCAACAACTACATATTATGTGAAAATTACAGTTATTTTAATTCAGTTTACTATAGCTTTTCTCTGTGATTTTCTTAAGGTAATTTGCATGCTTCTGTCTGCCAGGCTCAATAGGCATAGCTTTTTATAGACTGAATGCTTAGGTCAGGGATTTATGGCTAGGATAGCTGTGGTTGTACATTTTTTGTAATGTGAATTGTCAGGCTGAAATGTCAAAGTTTTCACCTTTAAATAGCTACTGAGCAACTTTATGGGCATATGAATGCCTGTGATTTGAAGGAGGGTATTTTTCTTCTTGTCTTTCAAATAGATTGAGGGTTGTTTTTTCCCCCTTTATCTATTTTCTCTTTATTCCAATAGTGTATTGCAAGAGAAAACATGCAAAGTGTTCTTTATAAGGGTGATAAAATTAATCAACAGCTCAACGGTACTGTGTAGTGCATGTCTTTTTTTTTGTGTGTGGTCAAGCTATATGCCCAGAATGTATTAATGTGTGCCAATCAAGAAAGACGTAAAAGTCCATGGTAATTAGTATTAAGCCTTGCAATGTATGAGGACTAAATTTTCAAGATGAAAGATTATGTCATTAATGGAATGAAACCAAGAACTTCTAAAATAAACAGGATAGTTGGCAATGGGAATATCCGAAGTGCATGATGATGAAATTCATACTTTGTACAGTTTAAAGTAAGTGTGTGTGTGTGTGTGTGTAAGGGAGGTGTAATGGAGACTGATTATTAAAGTACTGCTATTATAAATGATAAAGTCAGGCTTAAAGTGAAGTATAAATGAGAGGCAACAGGTTGCTTGCTAGTGACATTCTTTTTCACATGTTCTTTATTTTTTTATAAAGGGATAATTAATTGACAAGTATGGAGTGTAGAACAGACTAAGTAAAAAAGATGAATTGATGAGTATTAAGAGAAATCAAGGTAACTACACTGGGATATTAAAGATAGAAACATGAGGTGCAAGTTTACAAAGGAGAAAATGCTAATATGATACCATTGTTATGTCGCTTGGAAAGTGCAATGCAATGTAAATATCTTTGTAAATATATTACTTATTTTCTGTTAAATTAAATATTTACTTCCTTAAACACAACATGAGGTGACATATGGAGGAGAAGATTTCAAGAAATATCAAGGGATACAATGAGAATATCAAGATCATAAAGAAAAAGAGAGTAAGAGAGAGAGAGAGAGAGAGATGGAAATATGAGGATGAAAACTAAGTAAACTACACTGAAGAATATCAGATGTCAAAGAAATTAGTCAAGATCTGTCATAGATCAAGCCAATTCCCAATCTGACTGCAGCTTCAGCTGGATCCTTCTAAAGTTTCCATCTCATAAGTATAAACCCCTACTACTAGTCATTGCCTATTTCCCACTGCAAAAATTCCAACATCTCATCACAAGTATCCTTTCAGCCACAACAAAAACTAATAACATCATCCTCCTATGGGACTTTAATTGCAACTTCCTTTTTTTTAATCGTAACTTCTGAATGCCTCCATCACCACACATCTTACAATTTCTATCTGAACTTCGCCTATTACATCAAGTCTCAGACCCCAGTCAATCATAGCTCTTCAAAATACGCCACACTGATCCACATTATTACTAACATTCTACCTCTGTCTCCAGAATATCCTTACTGCCCTGAACCATCAGTGATCATTGATCCATCACATTCACTGTAAACAATTAATGAAAACTGCATCCTATACTACAATCAAGGAATACCATCAGTAAGCTTAAAAAACCCACCTTGCTTCCTTTAATTGTTCCTCTTTCTTCTCAAATGATCTAACCACTACAGTTGCAACAATGATAAATACCATTTTAATCTTAAAGAGAAATTCTTTTCTGTTATCCGACAGCTACATAAACACCAAAAAAAAAAAATGTATGACCAAAAAATCCAAGCATCTTATCACACTTAGAGATAAAGCTTGGCATAAAAGAAACAGGACCCTGCAAATGATACACAGACTTCCTGTATTTTTATGTATTTATTGAATGACGTTTGATTACTGGGAAAAATAATTTTACTGCCTTCAAAAATAAAACAAAAACATCTGCAGTTTAAATAATTATAATGAATTAGACACACTATAAAAACATTGGTTAAGAATCGATGCAAGGTATATGTATCTGGGTCTATATCAGCATTTTGAATGCTGAAAATGTCGAAGACGATTTCATCGAACTGAAATGTTCGAAATCTCAGAACAATGAACGCACATAACACCGATTTCTTTCCCAGCGAAAGAAATCGGTGTTCCGTGCAAAAAAAAAATGTAAATACTTTAAACACTGACAGAAGTGGGGGGCTCCCCCCCAAGCCCTCCACTCCCCTCCAATTAAATATACCAACTCCGAGAATGCACCACAGTGGAGGAAAATAGCAAACTCCTAGACGACCCACAGAAATCGATGTTCTGTCAGTTCGCTCTTCTGAGATTTTGAACATTTCAGTTCGATGAAATTGACTTTGGCGTTTTCAGCATTCGAAATACTGATAGGAACCCTATGTATTTATTGTCTTGAAAAGACTCCCCATCCATGTAAAATAATGCTCATCCCTGACCACATTCAAGGATAAGTTGGATTATTGGATGAAAAATAGAAAATCTACTCTAGGACTCCTTGCTGTGCTACTAATGAACAGAGACATTTCCTAAATGCTTTATCCCAATGTATGGTTCTCCTCCAAATACTTATGTTGTGATCTAGTAATCATCATTAGAGTAATATATAAATATAGATCTTGGAAAAGGTTATGTGAATATAAACTCCAACGGTACAGGTTAAATTTAAACACCAAATGGGATAATTGGCTAGGCTTAAAATGGCCCCAAAGGGCAGTTAGCTTAGTGCTAATCTATGAACCTATTATGTGTGTTGAAAAGTAAACCCCTCTCTCTCTCTGTATCTCTTTGCTCTATCTGTTCTATCAATTTGCTGCACTGATTTACAAATGCAAGTCAACTTTTGGCACTGACAAATACTTTCTGTCAGGCTGCATTTGTTGTCTCAGGCTGTCTTTTGTCAAGCAGGTGGGGTAATTTTATAAAAACCTTATACCAGATGCAAATGGCATTTTAAAACAAATAAAGCACAGTATGACTAGACATGATCAAAAGAGATGTAGTCCCTTCTGGCATACAGTAGCTAATCAGAGAAGGGGGCATGCAATCATCATGGCACCTTCATTATTAATAAAAAATTATAAGCTGTGAAGCAGAAGGACCAGCTACATTTTAACATATGAATGATCCAGTTGGCTCATGGATCACATTAATTAAATAAACAGGAAACGTAGGGACTAAATTTGCTAAATAGGGCACATAAGGCAGAGGCAAACAGTTCTATGCCACTTGGTATATTGTTTATGAAAGTTACATCTTGCTGCCATTTTGTCCATAATGCTACATGAAGAATGTTGCCACTCTTACATATTTGTATGACACTCCAGATGAGCTACATACGCAGCTTTGCTCATGCTTTGTATGGTTATATATGTCATAATTACTGCAGGGATGTTGAGAAACATATTGTCCTGTATGACAAAGTATATGCTACAACTGACAGACTATAATGGTGCAGTATGTTTCATGTACTGTACATGTTGCTGTCTAGGTATTATATTAACATATATATATATATCTACGGCTCTACTTCACTTACCCAAAAAAACAGATCGCCGGCATTCACTTCACTGAGACAAATACACAGACAAACCAGAAGACCGACATTCTGACCCAAGATAAGTAACCGCTTGGCCATCCTGAAAAAAAAAGCAAAAAACAAAACTAAACCCACTCGTGGGGGGGGGGGGGTTCACCCCCCACACCCCTAACTAAATATACCAACTCCGAGTTTGTACTACCACGGGGGTAAGGGGCAAAGTTCAACAGGCTGGCCAAGTGGTTACTTACCTGTGGTTGGAGTATCAGTGTTCCAGATGTCGGTCTTCTGGTTTGTCGGTGTATTTGTCTCTGTGAAGTGAATGTCAGCGATGTGCTTTTTTGGGTAAGTAAGGTAGACTCACATATATATATATATATATATATATATATATATATATATATATATATATATATAGATAGATAGATAGATACATATATATATATATGAAATATCTGTATATATAATATATCACTATATATCCTCAATATCTATTTTATTTTTATTATTTATTTGACATTTGTTGCCCAGAAATGTTCGCTTGAGCTACAGTCCTTTTTCAGCTGAGGCCCGGGGAGAAAAGCTCCACAGAAGTGCATACAAAGTTTACAAAAATAGCAACTTATGAGAACATTACGGAGAGTATAAAGTGTGGTACTTAACTTAGTAACAAACATTTCGCAGTTTGTTGAGAATATGCAGAGCATGATAGATGCAATTGTCTATTTATAAGATACAATCAAAATATACACTAAAAGAAAAGATGGTAAGATTTGAAACACACAGTCAGGGGAGATAAAACGTCTGAATATTAGTTAGGAGAAGAAGTTGAGAGAGAAGAAGAAAGGAAAAGAGATTGCCAGAGCAGTAGGGACAGGGAGGGAAAGTAAGAGGAAGCCAGTAGAAGTGTGGATGCGAGATAGTAGTTAGTGAGGTCTGAGAGAGTGGGATTGAGGGGGTTGTATCTGGGGTTGGAAGTTCAAGCTGAGTTGTAACAGTGAGAAGTCCAGGTATTTAGTAGATACTCTTTAAGCTCTTTTTTGAATTCATGTGCATGAGTTTTTTTTCTGATGGACAAGGGAAGCTGGTTTCAGGATAGGGCAAGAGAGTAGCTATATAGGTTTTGGCCTATTGTCCTTTTGGGGTTATATTATATCATTAAATCATTTATATATACATACACACACACACACACACACACACACACACACACACATATATATATATATATGATTTACTTTCAGTTGGTCGACTAACACAAATGTCAAAATCCTGAAGGTAAACCACTCTGCATCAAAAATGGAAATGTCGGCTTCCTAATAGGCATGTGCTAAGGTTGCTTCTCAGTGCATACAAGTATTACTTCAAAAAAATTAAAAATAAACAATATCCCCCCATGTGGGGGGCTATCTCCCCACACCCCCTGCTAATTACATAAACTAAATTTGAGACTGCACAATCTCTGGGCAAGGGAATTTTTTCCCTATCCAGAGATTGTCGATCTGATGCAGATGCACCTGTTGACTAGCCGTATAGTCGACCAAGTGTGGTCGATTAAACAGATGTTGACCAAACTGCCTGTCAACCAAACCAACAGAAGCCATTTATATATATATATATGTGTGTGTGTGTGTGTGTGTGTGTGTGTGTGTGTGTGTGTGTGTATATATATATATATATATATATATATATATATATATATATATATATATATATACACAGTGGCGGCTGGTGACTTCAAATCAAAGGGGGGCTGCAGGAGACAGCTGAATGGGTGGGGTCAATGGGAAGGGGTGTGGCCAACTAGAAGGGGAGGAGCTATGCTCAAAACCACAAAAACTAACTAAATACACTGCCCTGGGTGCCAAACCGTCATTATGAGAGTCCAAACAAGACAAAATGAAGTGTAGAAGAATAAAAATATTTCAATGCATTGGCTGCATGACAGCTTACTTAATATCTAGATGGAAACAAAAAGGTTGTGAGGCATGAAAAAATAAATTACTTTTTAAATACATTAATGGAATGCCAGTCAAAATCAAGTTTAAGAAAAACAAGTAGCACTAAACTCAAACCACTTCTTGCACTGCAGTTCTAATTATAATTTATATTCAGCTTTATTAAAGTACCAAGTAACATGCTGAAAGTAGAAATCTCTGATGCCCCCACTTGTAAAAATGTTTCTTATCCAAAATAAGACCTGCTGCCTGACAACTACTTGTTTCATGGGGAAAACATGATCAAAGTAAAAAATGAAAAGCAAACAAGAAATAAGCTCAAGATACATTGCTTAAAAGGATTACTGTACAGGTTATGGACCATACAATTGGCTTTCTGTTTAGTTTACGGGTAAAGCCTGCAGAGATGACTGGAAGTCTCCAAGTGTAATGAGCTTCTTAAAATAATGTAATCCTGTCCTTTATTACAAATACTGTCATATGAATTTCAATACCCAAGGCTTATACATTATCTAGTTAAGTATTCTCTACACTGCAACAACAGAAAGGCTTTCAATGTTGGCAGTTCTTTAACAGTATGCTTATTAAAGCTTACTTGCATCTTACAATCTCAGCCAAGCTTACCTGATGGTCATTAAAGTATTGCTACTTAAACACACAGCAACAGGCACTTTGAGTAATAAGCATAAATCAACAGTACAAAAAATATGACAGAAACCAGACCATTCTGCAAAAATCAAGGACAAATGAAAAGCCACTCTAGTACTTGTGTCTACCTTGGATGGAGGGGATACTCTGCACATTTACACTGCATAACTACTCCTTGCCTTGCTTCGACACATCCAGAGTCACTACATGGGGGAGTGGGGTGCAACAAGTATGTCAAAATTTGAAATGTCTCTGGCTGGCTGTGATGGCCCTGACACATTTGTCATACCTCTCAACCTCAGAGCAAGAAATCTGGACAAAGCCATACAAAGAAGTGGGACAAAGGCCCAAAAATAAGGACAATTTTTAAATATTGCTCTTATAAACTTAGAAAGATAATAGAATAGGTCTTGCATTAGTATGAATTTTTTGAATGGTATGAAATCTGAAACTCAAATGTCTGTCATTATTTTCTAACTTCAGTCTTTAATGATTTGTCACTAATTTGCCAAAAAAAACACAATTTTATGAAAAATGGACCAAATATGTGATGTAAAAATATGAAATAGCCACACAATACAGCTGAAAACCTGTCAAAGAAGGGACACTTTAAAATTAGTACTGCTAACTTGAGCAGCTGACAAAATAAAAGAATCTACATGCATTTCTGAAATAAAAGTAATCTATAACTCTGATTATTACAGTTATTTCTTAATTGTAAACCCTCCATGTTTTCTTCCAAAATTGCTATTTTGCAGAGGGATTATTAGGGGGAAGAGCAACATTTTGAGCCAAAATCAGGGACAGTTGAGAGATTTGGCTATGCCTAATTCTGTAAAGCAATTTATTTGCATGTACCTCAGAACCTGTTAATGCAATAAATTTGGACAAGGCCAAATATATTGGGGGAACATATAAACAGTACTAAAAATTGCTCTTGTATAAACTGAGACAGTTGATAGAACAACAGGTCTTACTTTAGCAGGCATTTTTCTGAAGGTTATGAAGTCTGAAACTCAGTGTGTCATTATTTAGTGACTTAATTCCTAAATGATTTGCCAGAAAACCACAAATTCTATGAGGAACAAACCAAAAATAAGAAGCAAAAATCTATTCATTCTTTGAAAATCTGGACAGTTGGGAGGTATAGTTCAGCTGGGGCTGTCTAAGTTTGCCGCCCTTCCCCCTCACAAAATCATGGTCGAATGGAGCCTCCCCCTGCAGCCATTCCAATGACCCATTACTTGGCTATTTCACTCCATTTACCATAAACACTAATGTGCATACTGATTTACTTCTATGATGATTTGGACTTCATTTGAAAGTTTTATTTTGCATTTTACAGCACAAACACTAAGACATCTGCTAAACAAACTTAGCATTAAAACTTCTCTGCCCTTGAAACTCACATTCATTGAAACAGCATTGAAACCCACATTCAAAGAAAATACATTTTACCAGTGGCAGATAAAGATTAATTCTGGGCTGTTTTCAAATCATAGGCCCCTTGCATATGAAACATGCATGTGCTCTTTGATACACCTTCCTATTGTTTTGAACATTTTTCCAGTAAACTATGAAACAAAACGCATGCACCAATAATGACAAAACTGCCCAATTCAGAACATCTTTCCAGTAAACAATGAAACAAAATGCATGCACCCATAATGACAAAACTGCCCAGTTCAGAACATTTCCATCATAAAAGTCTACTCAAACTTCTACAGTCCACCATTATCAGTAAATATGCACAATTCTACAGTCCACCATTATCAGTAAATATGCACAATTCTACAGTCCACCATTATCAGTAAATATGCACAATCTCTGAAGAAGTAAAATGTCATCTAAATAATTCCACATTAAATAAATCTGTAACTAATGAAGAGGTTGCTGCTAGCAAACACCTTTATATTTCATGGTTTCATCGAAAAATAAAGTGTCTGATCGCCCCTGAGGAATAAATTGCCTATATTACATTAAAAATGATAAGCTAGTAATATTGCAATAGGAAATGGATGGCAAACTGATAACAGGCTCATAGTTAGTATCTTAACTTTTTCAGTACGGCAGCATTCACCCCTTGTGGGAGTAGAACCAACAACCTTCTGCATCCGAAGCAAGTACACAACCTGTTGTGCTATTAACAATGCAAGCTGACTTAGCATAAGCAGCACTAAACTTCTCTTCCCCTGCAGCTCTCAGCTCCTTGTAAAATCTACTCAATACTCAACTGCATCTCAACTTTACAGCACAAGAAATCTGGAAAAAGCCAAATTTATTGGGGGGGGGGGGGTCAAAAGTCCAAAAACCAGGGACACATTAAACATTGCTTGTATACTCTTGGAAAGTTGCTACAATAAAATGCTGTGTTACCACCATAAATTTTACTGCCAAGGTCCCTGTGCAAGAGTCAGAGCAACATACCACTATGCCAAATCAGCTGCTTTGTGAAAGAAAAATGCTGTTACCACCATACATTTTACTACCAATGTCCCTGTGCAAAACAGTCAGAGCAACATACCACTATGCCAAATCACCTGCTTTGTGAAAGAAAAATGCTGTGTTACCCACCATACATTTTACTGCCAAGGTCCCTGTGCAAAACAGTCAAAGCAACATACCACTATGCCAAATCAGCTGCTTTGTGAAAGAGTGGAAGACTGAAACTTAAATGGCTATCTTTTAATGAATTCAGTTCTCACCATAGCTGTCAACCTCTTAGCACAAAACACCTGGACAAACCCAGTAATGAGGGAATACAGCCCTCAAACATATTCAGTGAATTCAGTTCTTGCCATAGCTGTCAACCTTAGCACAAAAAACCTGGACAAAGCCAATAATGGGGTAATACAGTCCCAAAAATAAGGACAAATGTCAAATATTCATCTTATAAACTTAGAAAATTGCTAGAATAAAAGGTTGTGTTAGAATAAAAGGTTGTGTTACTATGTATTTTCTGAAGAATATGAAGTCTGAAATTCAAATGCCTGTCAATTTTACTTCTGACTGTACAAAAACAATTTTCAGCAGAGGCCCAGGGAGAAATACTGCAGACACATGTCTTTGTAAAATGGCAGGACACCAGAGCAAATCCACACAAACACAGGGATGAGATGCAGACTACACACAGAAGGCACCCCAGCCAAGAATCAAACTGGAAAACCTACAGCTGTGAA